>NW_024426774.1:21465357-21565402 GCF_017311325.1 Ursus maritimus | reverse complement strand
TCCTTCAATAAGGAAACTATGCTGCTCTTTCTCAGCTCTTCAGATACCCCCTCGTCCCACTGAAAGGTCACAAAACTTAGTTTCTTCCCAATTAAGACCTTCCATACAAAACATAATCTTTTTGTGCCCTGGTTTCACTCATTTACTAAACAAATGTTTCCTGATCAACTACTCTGTGGGTCATACAGACTTTAGAGATCAAGGGGGCTCCCACCCCTAGAGTTTAACAACGTATTATCTCAGGAACCACAGATTTGATTTGATACAATTAATCTGGATTATCAAATTCTCCCATGTCTTGAATCCAAATTTCCTCCTGGCGTCATGCTCAGTACACTAGGGCTGCCTCTCTGAGATGCTGCCTAATGTCTGCAAATCTGACATCACATCCATCTTCACGGCATTCACTTTTTTCCTGTAAAGCAGCACAATTTCTCTTTCCTTGCCGTCCATTCATCTGAAGATCCAGAACACAAAGGAAACCAAGAGCTACACTAATGATGTTGTTGAACCCCGCCGAAGATGGCATTTCTACAAAGATGAAAAAAGTATCAGAAGTAGAAATGATCTGTGCCACAACAGATTGTTAAGGGTACCATGTAAAATAGCTCACGAGTGAGTTTGCATTCTCTTTATAAAACGGGTTCTTCTCCCAGATGAACCGGGCTAAACGCAATTTTGTTCTACATAAATCAGATCAAATTGCGAGGGCACCTGGGTGGCTCAGTCGGTTAAGCTTCTGCCTTCGGCTCAGGTCATGATCCTAGGGTCCTGGGATCGAGCCCTGCATTGGGCTCCCTGCTCAGCAGGGAGCCTGCTTCTCCCTCTCTCTCTGCCTGCCGCTCCCCTGCTTGTGCTCTCACTCTCTCTCCGACAAATAAATAAATAAGATCTTTTTTTAAAAAACTGCCAAATTGTGACTGCTGAGTCATACGAAAGGAGGAAAATTGCTTACTTTCTAAATTCCACAACACAGTTCACCCTCTGGCATGGTAACTCGAAAACTCTAAACTGATACTTTTATCTTAATATTAAATAGTGAAGAAATGTGACTTAAATATCTGTGTTCCATACAGCTTGAAACTCCAACGCAAATACTCAAGTCACACCCAAAGTGATTGGTCTTAATGGATGCTGTTTACAGGAAGAGAAAAATCCCACTGTTCAGAGAAAGAAACCCAGAGAAGAAATAACTAAGCAATAGCATGGCCAAAGTAATTAGAACTACCCTTGAAAATCAAAACCCAAAACAAAACAAGACAAAACACCCTGCTGGGCCTCTGAGGACTTCAGCATGACTTCATTTGCAGTGGGGGGGCAGGGGGGGTGGAACTCGCACTCACACCCATATCTGTGTTATGGGAAAACCAGACAAGATTTACAAATGATGTCAAGGATCACTCAAGTTTTCGCCCTAGACCAATAAAATGGAAAGGGTAATTTCAAACTGCACCAAGCTCTTTCAGAATTTGCCCAAGTTTGAAGATTTTTGTTCTTTCAAAGGAAGAAAGCAGCGACGAATAACAATAGTGTACTTCCTGGCCTTAGGAAGAGGGAGACAGGACTCTCCAGCTGCACTTCCTAGAGAAATATGCCAGCTGCCTTCTGTAAACTGAGCTCAAATTGCCAAGAGTTTACAGGATAGCAGTTCTGATAAATGACCTAAAATACTGATCTGCTGCAAAGAGGATGTAGTGCAAACCACACAGGAACTGACAGGAAATCAGCCCCTGGGCTGGCACTTACACATTCGAGAAGGCTAGGAATCCTGGACCCCTGACAGCCACATTTCATCATCTTCCTTTGTAGGAAGAGTTGCCCTTCGGAGAGAACAGTCAGAAAAATCTTGGTCAAAGCTTTTCGGTGCCTCTCCCTATTTAAGAACACTGCCCCCTGCCTGAACCAGAGGTTTAACATGGCTAAAAGTCCAGCTGAGGTCCTACAGCACTACTTGACCAAAAATCACATGTTTGCTGGCACACCCCTTCACTCCCTCAGCCATGAGCCCACTGGATGCCATAAGTGATTCACAGCCTGGGATGATGGTAAGGAGAAAAACTAATATTTGGAGTTCACCAAATAATGAGTCATCCTCCTGGAAGAAAAGAAATCCTTGCAACTGGCAGCGCTATGGGATGAAATTTTAATAACCATTTTTAACATTAGTATTAATGCCATAAAAGTTGGCAAAAAGAAAACAATTTAGAAACATGTGATACTTGGTTTGCTTATGCCTTATAAAAGTCCAGTTCATGCTCCAAGAAAAAGAATGAGTAGGATATCTACTACCTATTCCTAGACTTGCCTTCTGGACTCACTGCTGCCAAGTTACTCATTCTCCCACACAACACTTTCCATATTAATTTTGACCCTTAAGAATCAAAAAGAAGTCCTGCCTTCTTTGCACCCAAATGCCAAAATGGAATCTTTTAGTATTTCACCTTTATAAAGGGAATGTTTGAAAACAGGCCCCTCTGGCTGTGACATCAGTGAGTTCCTGAGGCCTCCCAGGGCCGGAGGAAGCATTCCCAGCCCCTCGCAGCGCGGCTGTACTCCTACGGTACAATCTGGCAGTGGCCAGGGACCAAGTCTTTAAAGCTGTTTTATGGTATTTAACATATGGTCATAAATTGCTCAGTGCTCTAAAGAGGGGCTAAATTTGCCACCCCTATTGATGAGAAATGTTCTTATTTATTTAAATTTAGTGGCAAATTGGCACTTGTCCAGATGGAGAGGTTTAGGCATAAGTACAAAAGAAGAAGAAGTAACTGGAGATGAGTTGTGTGTAACTTTCCTATACCGAATACAACCACGACAACTTAGGCTCACAGAGCCACTCTCCACTGCAATGACAGCACAATGCAAAGATATTAATTTCTAAGGCCTCAGGAAGGGGGGAACATAAATTTTATTCAGACTGCATAGGAATTTTTTTTTTTAAGAATTTTCTCTCTCTCCTCAAGCTAACTCAATTACCTCCCTTAGTCCTTCATTCCCCCTCACAAATTAAATGTATCTGGTCTTCATCTGTAATCCCGAATCTACAAAACTCCCTGGAATGTCCTAAGCCTTCTAGCCACCACCTTCGTCTTTTGCCATATTTTTGGTTAAGTTGTTTGTGTTTTTTTAATGGCTCTAATTCCCCATCACTAAAGACATGATCTTACTAAAACATTTTGTTCCCTTCCTTTTACAACCTAGCCCTGTAGCCAAAGGCAGAAGAAAAACAAGGATTTTTGTTTTGTTTTGTTTTGTTCTGGTGGGGTTGTTACCAATGGTATTAATGTGAATGGTATCAAAAGAGAAATGGGAAGGGTAAAGCCACTACCGGCTTGCTTGCTGTATTTTCTCAAATAAGCAATATAGAACTATATAGTCATCGTGCTATACATTACATCCCATGACTTATTTATTTTATAACTGGAAGTTTGTACCTTTTGATACTAAAGGACTACAAGAGAAGTACAGAAAGAACAGCATCGGATATAGGTATAAACGTCCTTAAAAGATATGAATGAACCAAATCCAGCAATGTAGAAGAAGGGATAATACATAACAACCAAGTGAGATTAATCCCAGGAATGCAACATGGCTCAACACCTGAAAATCAGTTTACTTATCATATTAATAGAACAAAAGAGAGAAACCATGTGGTCATCCTAATAAAGAAAAGGCATTTAGTACATTAACATTCATTTCATAATAAAAACTCTCAGCTTGTTAAATAAAAGAGATGGCAACTTTCTCAAACTGATAAAGGGAAACTACAGCTGACAATTGTGCTTAGTGATGAAATGCGAAACACCTTCCCCTTAAGGCGGGACATAAGGCAAGGATGTCTGACTTCATCACTTCGACTCAACACTATGCTGGAGAGCCCGTTCAGTGCAGTACTGTAAGAATAAGAAATATAAATCCTACAGATTGGAACGGAAGAAGCAAAACTGTCTTTTTCAAAAGTGATACGATCGTTTTTGAAGAAAATACGTAAGGAGCCTACAAAAAAGCTCTTAGAACTAGTAAGTGAAATATAAGGACACAGAAGCAATACAAGGTCAAGGCACTAAAATCCATGATATTTCGATAGATTAGCAACAAAGACTTAGATAAAGTTCAAAGAAACCTGGATGTGCTATAAATTAGCCTCAAAAATAGAAAATACTTTGAGGTAAATTTAAGAACATTTGTCAAGACCCATTCACGAAACTATAAGACACTGAAAAAAATTAAAGAAGACCTAATAATGAAGAAACTACCATTTTCACCTACTGAACACTTGATATTAAGATGTGAGTTCTTTACAAACTGATTTTCAGATTCAATGCAATTCCAGCAGGACTTCTACAGACATCTGACAAGCTCATTCTAAAATCTCTACGGATATACTAAGGACCTAGGATAGCCAAAACAGTTTTGAAAAAGAAATTGTAGGACGTACACTACCTAATTTAAAGACTTACTACTAAGCTATAGTAATTGAGGCAGCGTTACAGGCACATGAGGACAGATGACACATCAGTGTAATACAATGTAAAGTCCACAAACAGACTCACACTTAAGTAGTTAATTAACATATATGTGGTCAAAATTAACTCAAAATAGATCACAGACCAAAATGTCAAAGGTAAAAATATAAAACTCCTAGGAGAAAATCTTCAAGACCTTCAGATAGGCCAAGATTTCTTAAACAAAAAGCCAAAAGTATAAACTATAAAAGAAAAAGTTGTTAAACTGGACTTCATCACTATTAAAAACTTCTGCTCCTGGAAAGACATCATTAAGAAACTAAAATGGGAAGCCACAGACTGGAAGAAAATATTGACAAAATAACAAATAAGTTCTTTCTAGACTCTATAACGACTACCTATAACTCAACAAAAAGCCCAACAACCCAATCAAAGTGTTGAGCAAGAGATGTCAACAGGCATTTATTTCACAACAAATGATAGACGGATAGCCAATAGCACATAAAAATGCAAATTAAAACCACAATGAGATACCACTACACATCCACTAGAATGGATATAATTAAAAATAATAACAATACCCAATTTGGCAAAAATACAGAGTAACTAGACTGCTCATAAATTACTAGTAGGAATGTAAAACAATACAACCACTTTGGAAAACAGGTTAGCAATTACTTATAAACATACACTTAGCTTACGACACAGCAATACCACTCCTAGGAATGTACCCAAGGAAATTAAGACGTATCTCCACAAAAGACATGTACAAAAATATGACAGCAGCCTTATTCATAATAGCCAAAACCTGGAAACTCAAATGTCCTTCATTAGATGAATGAATACAAAAAACTGTGGCACATATATCCATACAATGTCGTACTACGTGGCAATAAAAGAAACAAAGTACTGATACAATGAATAATATGGACAAATCTCAAAAACATTACACTGAATAAAAGAAGACAGACACCAAAAACTTACATCGTATATGATTCATTTATATGAAGTTCTACAACAGGTAAAACTGTTCTATAGTTTCAGAGAGAAGGCTCAGGGATTGCAGGGATGGTGGTGGAGGAGACAGACTTGTAGAGGGAATGAAATGTTCTACATCTTCGGGGGATGTAAATGTTCTGTATCTTGACTACGGTTGAGTTACGCAGGTGTTTACAACTGACAAAGTGTATTGAACTGTATATATTTTAAATGAGTACGTTTTATTATATGCAAATTATGCCACAATAAAGTTAATATTTTAAAAAAGGAATATAAATTTCCACCTCAGAGGTACTGTATGATTAAATGAGATCATGTATATAAATAAGCCTCTCTACAAAATACATGCTCAATAAGTTATTTTAACAATTATATCAGCTATTTTTTAATAAACTACAATCAGAAGTTTTTCTAATATTCCATGAATTCCAAGAAAATAAAATGTTCTGAAATACCAGGACAAAGGAATCCTCACAATCTAAGAGAGAGAGAATGTCTAATCCACGAAATTAGCACTTCTTACTTGCCTCTCATGAGCATTTTTTAAAACATTCACTACATCAAAGGTGACCTGCCTCCCTAATTAGCCTCTAAAAATACCCTGAATGCTAGATAATAATAATCTTTAAGTAAATGAATCTTTTAAAAAGATAAAAATAAAAGTAAAATGAACTATGCTACCAAGGAAAATTATAATGCCTCTCAGCGTGATGCAAAATACTAAGTCCCTGGACACAGTGTCCAACTTTTTACTTAGCTCAACTGTTACAATCAGAGGGAAAACGGTTAACGCCTACTCTCCCCGCAGGTGATCTTGGAGACGAGAAGCACGCCAGCCAAAGAGCCTCCAGAGAGAGCGCATCCGTTAGAGCAGCAGCTTGGGGACTGCCCATCAAGAACCAAATACGCCGCAGAAACAGGCTACTTTATGACCTCCTTGGCCCAGCCTACTAATGCCAAAACGGTGTGAACAAGAGCTGCCACTGGAAAGGCGGGCTATTGAGAAGTACAACGAGCAACTCGGTTGTGGAGGCTTTTCACTTGGACTGTTGTCAGCTGAGCTCCAAGAGGGGGGCCGGGGAGGCGGGAACCGCAGGCTGGGACAGCCGTGACTACCAGGCTGAGGGATTCAGTCACTAAAATACGGAAAGGGAGGACAGGGTTAATGCAGAAAGATAACTCAGTTAACATTTTCCAAACAGATTATTTATTTACAACGTAAGAAAGAAATCACACTGCCATCCCGACAAGAGTGCCAACAGCTGTAGCCACCGCAGCCAGCATTTGGATCTTCTGATCAAAACTCAAAATATAAGATACAGTAACAAACCGAACAAAGTGCAAAATTCTTATAGATAAGATTAAATCAACAGGACCTTAATATCTTTCTCAGCTGGGGCGACATTCACCACACCACCGCTGGGTCCTTTGGGGGCTCCCATCCTGGTGTTCGGTTTCTGTGTCAGGACCCTGAGTGTCTCTACACAGTGCTGCAGAAGAAAGATCTTAGAGGACAAAGGCCAGGAAAGAAAAAAAAAGACGACAACATAAAAGAGCATTCCAAGTTGACAAATGCGGCTAAGACAAAGCAGCAGGTAGGTAGGTCTGAGGTGCGAGAGGCCCTGTGTGAAGGCACGGTCACGCACGGAGCAGTCAAGCCACTTCAGGAGACGCGATCAAACATAAAGCTGAGTTTCAAGATTCAGTAAAGCAGAAGTTCTGGAACACTATTTGCAACGTGTCTGTAAAAATCTTTGTACATGTTTAATAAAACATGCCACTTAAATAGCAGTTCTAAGGTTTATTTTATTGTAACCATTTTATTGTAATCGTTCCCCCAAACATACAAACTTAAATTCAGTGACGTAGTGTCAAAGCCTTGGAAATGAACAGTAACTTTACAATGTTCCTCTGAGGACATGGGAGGGAATGTATTATCCAAATCATAATCTATTTTTCTTTACTTTTTCTTCTGGGAAAAAAAAGGCTTTTCCTCTGGGAAAGTCTTTCCACTTCAAAACCTTTGGAGATAATTTTTTGGCATGACTTCTTCACTCTGTTGCAAATGGCTTTGAAATGTTCATCATTCCTCTCAAATGATAAACAACCATACTGCTTCTATTGCTAAAGACAAACAGAAAATGTCTATAGTTTCATTTGGAAGCTCTTTAGAAAGAATCCCTGTCACAGTGTAATTGATACCTCTCTGGGTACCTGCCCAACTCATGTTTACCTTGTGCTAAAACTGTCCCCCTGTAACCATAACCCAGAACTCTTGACCAAACCACTGGATCAAGAGTGGACACCCAGTCCAAGCTGCCAATCAGATCCTCTCACCCAGGAATTTAGACTCAAAGACCAGAGGCTGTCTCTGGTGGCCTTGAACTGAGTCACCACATAGGGGACTCAACCATTTCCACTCTATGTGAGGAGAAACAGAGAAATCGTGAGGGAGGGGGCAGGGGAGAGAATGAAGTGAATAAAATGACAATAGAATACATTGCAGGAGAAAGAGATAAACAAGGACACAGATGCTGACTGCTATGGGGTCTGCCATCCTGATAGTCCCAGGTTCCAGTCCCTCTGAGGCCTGGCTATACTTCCTGCCCTTGGGCACCATGGAATCCATTTAATTCCTCATGAAGACAAACAAACTCTTTATGTTTCTTTCAATGGGTTTCTTATAACCAAACAGTCCCTGATTAAGAAAAAAACTGTTAGTATGAAAAATACATATTTTAAACAAAAGATAATTTCAAATTGAAACTGAAACCAATGTTAGCAAACTGCTTGATTTACTGGCCACAAACTTGCTCAATATACTTAAAATATTTCAATAATCTCTGTATATAGTTATGTAAGTACTGCCATTCAAAGAACCTATAAAATTGAGAATACTTCAAAGTTCTGTCACTTCTCCATTAAACCTCATCATTGCCAGATCCAAAGAGTGAACACGGTTAATGCCTTCCACCAACATCTATTAAATGAGCCCCTCTAAATGCCAGGCAATACGCCAGAGATTGGAAATAAAATAGCAAAACAGTCTCACTCCCTGCCCTAGGATCTATAGGGTCCACAAAAACACACACACAATAATTTCTTCAAGAGTTAAGTGCTAGATGGAGTGACTAGCGTCGCCATATTTACAAATATGCGCTTTTATGAAGCTCACTGCTCTTTCTCTGAGTTTTGTTATAACTGGTAGATTTTCACTCATTTTAGTGGCACCATCTTAGACATTAACATGTATTTTACTTAAATCAGTCCTGATCACCGAATTTTCACTTTTCCAATCCTGTTCAAGTAAGTACCAGTTGTCTCTTATATAATCGTGAAATTCAAGGACTTCTCTTTAACTCAGACATTCTTCAATACCTTGCATGAGAATCTTACACAAACTGGCAACTCTTTCACTGCCCAACAGTTGCCTCGTCACACTGAAAGAGCTGAAGAAACAAGAACATCATTCCTAATGTACTGTATAATCTTCTGGTCTTTTTCATGTCAATGATTTAATTTTGAATGTGGGTAATTCTTGTAGGCATCAATTCACGAATTCATGGGAGAAATATGTCCTCTCCCTTGTCTTTCATTCTCATTATTATTAACTGCACAGTGTCCCTTATTCACAGAGGAAACATTTATAGTTGAACTGCTTTCTAATATATAAAATATGCTGAGATACAAATTTTAGTTACATGCTTTTTTCATTAATCTACTTTAAGGCAAAGTAAAATGTATAAAGACAAAATTGATACAGACTCCAAATCTACAATGTAGTCTATGTCCTTCCTTTTTTCTGAATTGTTAAGACCAGTGTTCCAATTACAAATTCCCTGTATAAAAAAATAACTTCTAAAGACTGAATTTCTGTTGGTGAAAGACTGATACAAGTAACAGAATTCCACATTCTTTATAACACAATACTTCAACCAACAAAAATCTGAACACTAAGCTTCATTAATTTATGCATGCATGCATTCAATACTCCATTCCTTCAACAAATATTGAATTGAGTATCTTTACTAGGCTAGGGCCTGGAGATATCATTTAACAAACAAAACGGTCTCCATCTCTAACCTCATTGAACTTAAAGTTATGAAATAAAATTACTATAAGAGTCAAATACTTTGGTTCAGCCTTGGTTAAAAGTATAGTTGAAATCACCCACCACAAGTTTTCAATAGGATTTAATGAGAAACTTAAGATAAAGAGTTGTTTATATAAATGGCTTTGAAACTGTAAAGCCCTGGGTTAGCCATTACCCTGTGCTTAGAAAGATAAAGGTAAAAGCTGGAAAATATTTATCTAGTAGTTGCCATAGAATATTATTTAAATCGATACTTATTCAGTTTCTTGTTACCATGAAATTAAGTCTCATTCTGGGTCTGTTTCCTAAATAAGGCAAAGAGCTTTTCTGTGTGCTGTGACAGTTATTTTCCAAGGACTATACCTTTCAATTACATATGTTTGTTTTAGAAAACTACATGTGTTAAAATATTTGTTATAGAGAATAATAGTTAATTATCTAAAGATGAACATTGTGTTGGTTGTAGGAGGTGGAATTCAATCACAAATCTTGTGATAATTAACCACTATGACCTTACTGATCTTGGATATAATATATTTGAAGTTATAAAAATTGATGGAGTAAAAATATATGTAAAAAGTGTTTTGCCTTGCCAGGTTTTTTAAAAGTAAAATGAAGGAGCTTAAAAAATATATATTAAAAAAAAAAAGGAATGAGTCTAACATTACTTTTAAAGCAAGATCTTAGTGTTCTCCAAGAGGGGAAGATGATTCTTTGCAAATTCACGATTTGCCCTGAATGATTTATTCGTTTACAATAAACTTGGTTGCTACAATAAATTATCTGTTTCCATGAACTTCAAACCACGCACAGAACAAACCTATACTAATTATTGAGGTTAATAAAATATCCAAGGGTTCTACGTTACCACTACTATCAACATAGGACTCAACAAACTCCTCACAGATACGTTTCTTTAAAAACCAGGAAGAGAATTATGTTGAAATAATTTTAAAATAAGTACAGCTGCAAAGAAAGAAGCCTGGAATAACTATAACCTTAGTATTACACAAGCTAAGGAAAGTAAAAGAACTTTGCTGTGTAATCACTGACGTGAATACACTGATGTGGGCAGATTCACAAAACACTAGTCCGGTAAAGATGGTTCTGCTGATCTTCACTTGAGTTTTAACTATATCAAAAGGTTTGTGTATTTGTTTTGATTTTCTTCGTGTAAATTTTTCCATTTTTATACAGTCAGAGAACAGTGACTTGTGTTCATAACTCATGTAGTTGATTTATTTTTGACAATTCTATCACATTTTCAATAGCTATTAAAAAACCATTTCCATCTGCAAATTTTGAAAGGCTGGTAGTTTGGCTTCCATCGTGAAGCACTGTGGTAACTCCAAGTATACCACTTTTAGAGTTTAACACATAATTTTTTTAAAGCAAGGGATTCTAACACTGAACTTAATGGTACGACCAATATCCTCCAGAGAGCCTTCCTAAATAATGTCAAGAATTTCAGAAGAAGAAAAAAAAATACTCCTTCCTCCAATTCAATGAACTTTTAATGTATAATAGTATATAATCAATTGTTTTTTCCTTTTATTTGGCGGTGGGCTGCTTAAGGCCAGAATGCTAGAATCTTGACTCACCTTAATGTGGAAGAACCTCAATATACAAAATGCCTTTTTTATTCCATTATTACGGAGCATTCTATGGCTTAAATTAAGCCCCTAGTACATAATGATTATATAGAGTAGTAGCTTAATAGGACATAATTAACTTATATGGTGAATGCCAGTCCAAATACCATAATCATCAATGTTATAAGAGGTTTCCTGTGAAAATTTTATAGCAATGAGAAGATACAGAATATCAGTAAATGCTTTCTAACATCAACTCATACAGCGAGTAAGATCTCTGTGAAGTTACATTATTTCTGGCTCAAGACCATGGACTAACCGCACACATTTATTTCTTCTCCCTTGTAAGACCCATCCTTCCATTAAATGATAATGAAACAGAGAAAATAAGAATCCAAAACAACATTAAGTGAAGAGAAAGGGAAGAGAGTAGCAATCAGTAGATGAGCAATTTCAACAAATTCCTAGAAGGCAGGAGGCAGAATGCAGATAGAGGAGTGGTAACTGACAAGCCAGGGCAGGGAAAGCTCTGGCCGCAATAATGTGGTAAGAGGCTACTGGATGAGGGGGAAGCCATGTGTCCTGGTAAACCCATAAAAACGTGTAGCTATCCAGTGTACGGAAAGGGAAGAATGGAAAACAGGGCTAAGAGTGGGGAAATTAACAAAAAGCTCCACGGGGAAGAGTCTATGACACCCGCCCTCCAAAAATGGCATGGTGGCCAGATGTGTATGCCCCCCCAAAAAATGTAGGGGATTTTCTAAAGGAACAGAACGATTTCAGGGAGTGCCAGAACAGCTGAACTCCCTAATATGACACATAGGGGTTCCTCATACTAACAGCTAGCGCGCCATTAACCCACACACTCATTAAGCTTGGTTCACCCATACCGAAATCTTAATCAATCCTTTATTGTCTGTCGTAAATATAAATAAACAACCAAACCCATCTCTTTTTTTAAAAGATTTTATTTATTTGAGAGAGACAGCCAGGGTCTAGAGAGCATAAGCAGGGTAAGCAGCAGGCAGAGGGAGAGGGAGAAGCAGGCTCCCCACTGAGCAGGGAGCCCACCATGGAGCTCGATCCCTGGGATCATGACCTGAGCTGAAGGCAGATGCTTAACCGACTAAGCCACCCAAGCACCCCAACCCATCTTTTATTTAAGGAAAGACTACAGAATAACAGAGAAGGAAAAAGATGATAAACAAAAATACAATCCCTGGAGAAAATTAAAGTAATTAAGAAAACTTCTTTAAAAAAATCTACATTCTTTAAAAGCTTTCAAGACACTGTATTCATAAAATAAGAACAAGATGTTGTGAAAGAGGAACAGACAGCAATAGCAAAAAAGAGCTCACAGAAACTAAGATACCTAATTATGACTGTGGTAAATAAAAATTATCAGAAGCGCTCCAGGAAAGGGAAAAGAGTGGAGGGAGGAATGGAATCTAAGCAAGGTATCTGACTGTGTTCCAGCAATCATGCTTTAACCTACAAAACACAGAATTTCCAATACACAGACTCTACAAAACAAGACTGAACCCAAGAGAATAAAACAGGCAAACCCCACAGTGATAACGATATCAGAGCAGGCCTACAGATCATTCATTCAAGCAATTTATAAACAAAGCACAGAAGATAACTAACTCTAGCTTTAGAACAGACTATAAGTTACTAGGAAAGGAAAATAACACAGGAGTTGGAAGGTGAAAGAAGAGGGATGGAGGGAAGGGCGGGAGCTAACATCTTTGTCTCACAAAGTAGGGAGCCAAAAGACACTCTCTCTGGTTCATGGGAAACTAAATAAAAATGTACTAACCCAGAGATTGTGCTTACGTAACAACAGTGCTAACTGTGTGCCAGGCACTTACTAAGAACATTCTAGGGCTTGTTCACTTAACTATACCATACAATGCTCAAAATGATCCTTTAAAAAAGGAAAAAATGTTAAAGCTCCAGGGGAACCAACACAGGAACCAACAGTGGTGATGATAACTACATTAAAGGGGAGGAAAGAGAAAGATAAAGAGCGTGGTGAAAACAGGCTGATGCCTCATGTATCAGAGCAGGAAGTCAAAAGATAACAATATCTAAAATTGGTAAGTCAAGAAACAGAGGCCTAAACATTATTTAGACATACAGCAATCATCCCCAGAAGAACTACGTACTGAAACAACAACAACAACAACAACAAAATTTAAGTGGTTCCCTTGGGAAACAGGACTAGACTTAGGAAGAAACGTAATAGAAGATTACTGTTTTCATGTGTAAAAAATTACTGAACTTTATATTTTTAACCATGTGAATGATTTACTTTGATCATTTCTTTTACACTTAGTTAATAATCTTTTCAAAAACAGTCACAATCTAGAATGTCCTACTACCTCAGGCAGGTAAAATTCTTATGTATTTTAACAGTTTCAAGAGAATGATCTAATAATGCCAGGTTCATAAGTTAGCACGTCCTACATTGTTTACCTAATGCTGCATTTGTGATTCTACGGAATACTAAGACGTGGCCCCTGGTAACCTATAATTGTAAAACACATAGTCCACAGTCTGAAAGGCACTATTTACTCATCTGCCCCACCTTTAACATTTAGTTCTTTATTCCTCTTTTTAAGAATGGAAAGACTTCATGGGGCGCCTGGGTGGCTCAGTCGTTAAGCATCTGCCTTCGGCTCAGGTCGTGATCCCAGGGTCCTGGGATTGAGCCCCGCATCAGGCTCCCTGCTCGGCAGGAAGCCTGCTTCTCCCTCTCCCACTTGCCCGTTTGTGTTCCCTCTCTCGCTGTCTCTCTCTCTGTCAAATAAATAAATAAAATCTTTAAAAAAAAAAAAAAAAAAGAACGGAAAGACTTCAACACTCTGTTTACCACAAGAATAGGTTCAAGAGAGAAAATTCCTGGTGAGATCGATACTAACTGACCAAAGCCGCCATTACTTCCACACTGGGCTAGAGCGTCAGCACTGGTCGTAACAGCGGAGAAGAGCTGATACCACCTAGGCAGGTGGTGTAGATGGTGGACTGAATCTGATGGTAGGTCTTGCCTGCTCTTCATCAAGGTCACAAACCAGTGGTCCAATAGCTCCAGCCACACCCCACACACATTTGGCTGGACCTGCATCATGTTGGCCCACACTGTGTTATTAATTTTTGAAAAAGTAGCCAGCATCCAAAACTGATGTGGATTTCTACCTTTTCTCAATAAATCAACAGAGGCAGTCCCCTCGAGGAGGGGAGGTGTGCCCCAATTTGCCACACCTAGCCTGCTCCCCTCATTTCTGTTACCAGTCCAGCTGTGGTAGCCATTTGCATTTCTGACCCTCGCTATAAAAGAGGAAACCTGTTGACATTCCTAAACTACGCCGAGAGTCTCTGGGGTAGGACTCACGCTCAGGTGGGAATCACAAGTACATCAGCAACAACGGTTCTTGGCAACAATGGCTCCAGAAGGGAGTTAGCAGTAGGGGTGCACAACAGCCATTCCTACCTAAATGTTGTTTCTAAATAGCCAGGTATTTTAAAGCGGTGGACCCTCTCTGTTGGGGTATTACCTAAGATCTGCCAATAGAGAAAAAAAACACAAGAATTACCTCGTAGGCCTAAAAATTAAGAATTTCGGTGTATGCCTATTTGACCACGGCTAATTCCCTGCCAAGTGCCTTACTTTGAATAGAACTAGGAATGAAAGACAAACTTTTAAAAAAGTGGTAAATCTAGTGATAACACGTAATGGCCGGAAATAAAAACGGAAACACAGAGTCTGATAACTAGCACTGTAATCTACACTTTCAATAAAAGTCGTCGTTTACTTACATTTTAATGTCTCTCCAGCATATGGTATGTGCAGTTTAAATCGGTCACAGTTGGGTCCAGGAGTCAATGATGTGCAGCTTTAAAGAGAGAAAAGATTTTTTTTTAAAGCCCACATATTTATGACATTTAATAAAGTAAATAAAAAGTGATCTTTATAGGTAAGAGATTAAAACACTGGCTTATAAAGAAGATAAAAGCCCTTGATGGTCACAGAAGCCAAGACAGTAAGACTTGCCCTAAAACAAATAATCCATTTATTTCACAATAAAACTTATCTGCTTTCTAAGGACAAACACCAACAAAGCTTCAACTACTTCTCTCCAGTAAGTGTATCTTGGCTTCTAATATAGGTGTATCGTCCAAAACAGGTCTGTAGTCTTTGATGTCAGGAACTATAAAAGAGGAGTAGTTTTATGGACAGATTTTAAATATAGACCCTGAACTTTCACTCATACTAAAAAGAGTCCACTTTTTTCTGATACCAGATCTTTTCTCTCTCCAAGGTAAGGTGTTTCCTCTGGATTTAGCACCCCATGACTTCCATCTACAGCAGAGCACAAGGCACGGCCCTCAGTTTCAGATAAAATGCAAATATAGAAGGAGAGTGAATTAGTCACTCGGGTCTGGGTTTGGTTTCTTTTCAATCTGTTACTTCACAAAGTTATACAATGTTCTTTGTTCTTCACGCAGATTTACTTTACAAGATCTCTTTCATGATCTCACAAGTCATAACTTCAACTGCATAACAGCAGTATTGGCTTCATAAATTAATATAATATTAATATGAAGTCAATAGAGGAAATTATAAGTCTTCATTTAGTTTTTAAAAATGAGATTTTTTTTTATTATAAAGTAAAGCAAAATGTGCTAAATTTCTTTCACAATTCCAATACTGACTATGAGGCATCTCTGAAAAGGGTATTTTAATGAATGGAAGCATTGTTAGAATAAATGTACCACTTCCCTAGGTGGCCACTTTGAAGGCAATAATCATTTGAAAATAAATTTAAGAAATGTTGAATCTAAGGGATGCCTTGGTGGGTCAGTTGGTTGAGTGTCTGACTCTCGATTTTGGCTCAGGTCTTGATCTCAGGGTTCTGAGATCCAGCTGGCATGGGGCTCCGTGCTCAGTGCAGGCTCTGCCTGCGATTACCTCTCTCCCCCTCCCTCTGCCTCTTCCCCTCTCCCCACTCACGCACCTGCACACACATGCGAGCACTCTCTCAGAAAAAAAATGTTGACTCTAAAATAATAACTGAGATCTCATATTAGATATGCCATTACTTTTCCCGAAACTATCTGAATGTGAAAGAGAAAAGAACCAGATGGAAAGTTTAACTCAGATGTATTTATTTAACAAAAATCACTAGGTTGATTACTCCTCTTATCTTTAGGGGACAATAAAAAAACACCAGTTTACAAACTAAACAACAAAGTTGCACTAGTAATCATATAGTAACCTATTTCAATTTCTCATAGGTTTTAAAAGAACACATTCATTCTCCTTTACTGTTCAATATAAAAAATTCTTTGGGGCACATTTTATTAAAGGTACTAAAGTATTTCCCTTATAGTATAATCTTTCCTAGACCACAGCATGGCAGTTATTTGAAAACACTTATGGAAAACACATAAATTAAAGCATTATAAAATATAAAGTATGATCTAATGACAGAAATGACCTACAAGCAATACTGAGAATTTTTTCTCATATATATTCAAAGAATAATGTTTTAAAATTTTTCCTAATAAAAAATAACACCATCCACAATCAAGCATCTCTTTTGGGCATGAAGATCAAATTATCTACCTATCTTATATAGCTTAGCAACTGACGTTATTAATATTACAGGAAATACTCAGGATTAATCTGATTCTAGTTTGTTTGAATTAACTTGTCCTTCTTCAATGTGCAATCAGTTGTCACATTCACTGCTTGGCCACATGCTGTATTATTTACTTTATGCTTTAACTAGGACTAAAAAGTGCTTTATGCTCTGCCCCTTCATCTTCCTCCCTTCGTACATGAACAGCTGGTTCCAGCCACCCTAGGGTGTTAAAAAAGTACATTTCTCCATCTAAGTAATTTGCTGATTTTTTTTTCCACTTAGGTATAAAGATTTACTGAGCATCGTTCTGTTAGGAATACAGTGTGGACAAGACAGACAAGACCTACCGTCCCATGGAACTTAAATTCTGACAAGGGAAAAAGAAGCAATAAACAAGAGATGAAGACATAAAAATGGTTCGAGATTGCTAAATGTTGTGAAGAAAACAGAACAGTGTTACAGCAGAACAGGAGCGCATCGCCCAGGAAGACTGGGGCAGACCTCCCTGGAGGAGATGAAATCCGAAACTTGCCTAACTATCACCACGGGGCCTCCCAGGGCGAGTTCTGGGGCAGAGCACTCCAGGCAGAGGAACCAGCTGGTGCAAAGGCGTGAAGGCAGGAACAAGTCTGATGTATCTGGGGGAAGAAATCTTGGCTGGGCGACACAGCTAGAGCAGAGTGAATGAGGGAGAGAACAGCAAAAGTCAGGACAAGGGGTAAGCAAGGGACAGATCTCGCAGAGCCTTGTAGGTGGTGGCAATTAATTCAGATTTTATTCCAAGTACAAAGGAGGGTTTTAAGAAGAGTAATATTATCTGATTCTATGCTTTTTACGAGCTCACCGTGTCTACTGTATGGGAAAAAGAGACTGTAAAGATGTCCAACAGGAACCAAAAGGAGTCCGTTTCAGAAAAGAAAGATGATGGATACTTGGACTAGGGGAGCAGCAGTGCCAATGGAGAGATGCGGGTTTACTCACTGGGGACGACTGGGCGGGGGGGAGCAAGTGTAGGAAGAAGAGCAATCAAGAGTATTCAGCGTGAGACAACAGCCAAATCGAACGCGGAAACAGAGCCAGAGTAACGGGTGGGCCAGCCAATCCATAAGGACCGTGAAAACATCACGGAAAAGACACAAGAAAAATTTGCCAAAACTCACCTTACAGCGAATGCTGTATACTGATGAAAAGACCACTTACTTGATCTGGGGACAAGGGCAGGAGTCATACTCCCCAAAGAGCATTCCCAAGTTAAAATGGCTAACCTCCAGTCAACTGCAGGTTTCTGTTTTGCTAAGGGGACAGGGGAAAGACGAAGCTGCCATTCGCAGGTCTCTCCCTCCTAAACAGCACTCAGCTTCTCTCATGAAATGTTGAATGAATATTTAAAATATCTATTATGCTCCATCTTCCATATTCCCCAGGATAAACAGCTTTATGGGAAATAAGCCAATGTCATGTTACCTAAAGGTTTTTTTAAGATTAAACTAAAAATGTTTCCCCTTCTTTAAAATTACCTCTAAGATTGGTTTTGGTCATGTATTTAATTTACTGTGAAATTTCAAATCACATTCAAGGACAGTATTGGTTTCTCTGCTACTCAAAAAAGGGCATGGGTCAAAAAAGATCGAAGAACGCACACAAATAGTATGATTTCCAGGTATGGAAAAGACAGATCTATGTGTGTGTCTGTCTATGCACATAAACAGATTTCAGAAGGAGAGTCACCAAAATGTGACAGGATTTTGGGTAATTTTTACAACTTCCTTTGATTACCTTTCTGCATTGTTTTGATTTTTATGATGATCATGGACTACTTAAAAATTACATAAATATTTTAAAATTAAGTAGATCCTTTTTATATTTGACTAGATGGCTTGACTTATCCTTTCTCTTTTCCCTCTAAAGAGCTTCACTCTCTTTTGAGAAGGAAAAACTGCAAGGGTAATCTACTGATGAAGTCTTCAAGTAAAATACATAGGGAAGTCTTTATATTGTGACATCACAAAACTTCACACTGCTGAACTTCATTAACCCTCACGGTTCCATTGTGTCGGAGTTCGGGATAGCCTGACTGAGCAGTTCTGGTGGAGGGTGTCCCAGGATATGGCAATCAGACATCATTAACAGATAACTAATATAGTGGAGAAGTTCACTCATCTAGAAAACCATTTCCTTATATAAGTATGAAAAAGCTACTAAATAACAGGCCGCTGGCTTCATTAAAATTGTATTTGTATAATGGCAACTTGTCCTAACACAGCTAGATCTAAGATTTAAAATCCAATATTCCAAAATGAGTATCTTTGAATAAGAAGATAATTTTAAATGTTCAAAAATTGCTGACAATCAAAATGTAACCTCAAATTTGTCCCTCCACTAAATTTCCCAAGTGCTTACCACTTGTCAGGCACTGTGCTAGGTACACAGAATACAGCAGTGATGAACAAAAAAATCTCGGCATTATATTGGGGGGGGTTAATAATAATTTTTTTATTATATTATGTTAGTCACCATACAGTACATTCCTAGTTTTTGATGTAAAGTTCCATGATTCATTACTTGCGTATAACACCCAGTGCACCATGCAATACGTGCCCTCCCTAATACCCATCACCAGCCTATCCCACTCCCCACCCCCCGCGAAGCCCTCAGTTTGTTTCCCAGAGTCCATAGTCTCTCATGGTTCATTCCCCCTTCCATTTACCCCCCCTTCATTCTTCCCTTTCTTCTCCTACCGATCTTCCTACTTCTTACGTTCCATAAATGAGTGAAACCATATGATAAATGTCTTTCTCTGCCTGACTTATTTCGCTTAGCATTATCTCCTCCAGTCCCATCTAGATTGCTGCAAATGTTGGGTAATCATTCTTTCTGATGGCTGAGTAATATTCCATTGTATATATGGACCACATCTTCTTAATCCAGTCATCTGTTGAAGGGCATCTCGGCTCCTTCCACGATTTAGCTATTGTGGACAATGCTGCTATGAACATTGGGGTGCATACGGCCCTTCTCTTCACTACGTCTGTATCTTTGGGGTAAATACCCAGTAGTGCAATTGCTGGATCACAGGGTAGCTCAATTTTTAACTTTTTAAGGGACCTCCACACTGTTTTCCAAAGTGGCTGTACCAACTTGCATTCCCACCAACAGTGTAAGAGGGATCCCCTTTCTCTACATCCTCTCCAACATTTGTTGTTTCCTGCCTTGTCAATTTTTACCATTCTAACTGGCGTTAAGGTGGTATCTCAATGTTGTTTTTGCATGAAGAACTATGCTCTAAAAATATATCTTTTACTGGGAATGCACCATTTTAAAGTTTAACACATACACTGGGAATGCACCATTTTAAAGTTTAACACATGAGAGAACAAAGGGGGTTAAACTACCACATTCTGCAGATTATGCAAGTGGGAATTATCAAGTGGGAATTCCTGATAACATCAGAACAGGCAGTTTACTGTGGTGCTTTATTACAGAAATTAGAGCCAGCCAACCACAGATACAATAAAATGCTAAGCGTAACAGTCGCCACATACTCTTGTCCCTACCATCTCTTATCTTCCATCTAATCATATGACTCCCAAGATTACTGTTTATCTATTTTCCAAATGTGATTTGTCTTCCCCACCGGGTCTTAAGATTCTTGGTGCTGGGCGCCTGGGTGGCTCAGTCAGTGAAGTGTCTGCCTTCAGCTCAGGTCACAATCTCAGGGTCCTGGGATCGAGTCCTGCACCAGGCTCCGTGCTCAGTGGGCAGTCTGTTTGTCCCTCTCCCTCTCCCTCTGCCCCTACACCCCACCCCATGCTCTGTCTCTCTCTCTCTCTCTCTCAAAAAACAAATAAAATCTTTTTTAAAAAAAGAAAGATTCTTGGTACCAAAACTGTTTTAGACTTTAATGTCCTAGTGTAGCATCCAGCACAGTACGAAGCATCCAGCACTGATGACATTAACATCATAAACTAAACTCAGACACTGTCATTTTACAGACGATGACAGTGAAGGCCAGGGGTCTCACAGGTGCTCAGTGAGAGCGCTGGGACTGGAAACCACTTGCAGGGCACTCCGGCCATATCTCAGTCTCCCTGACCTAGGCATCTTTCAGTTATCTGTAAATCTCCAGCACCTAGCCCTGGTGTTGGGGACGTGGGTACTCCAACGACGACGGAGATTAAAGTTTGCCAAACAAAGGCATAAACTTTGACTCCCAGTCTTACACTCTTTTCATGACAGAAACTGATGATTTAACTGGACCTGGAAAGACACTCTTATCCTCACCTCTGAGATAAAAGTGTGATTATTTGTAAGAGGTCCTCCCTATGAAGAGCTGTACTTGTGACCAAGAATTGATATTTACAGTCACTTCCTAAAATTACTCTATTTCCACGATAAATAATAACACACACTAACATGTTATGTTGAGCATTTGCTATGTGGCAGGTACCAGCCTAAATTCTTTAATTAGATTGAACTATTTAAACCGCCCAGCAACCTTCAGAGATAGATGCTATTACTACCCTCACTTTACAGATGAGGAAACTGAGGCACGGTATCTTACTAGTTAGTGACAGAGTTCGGATCCAAACCCAGGATGTCTGATCCAGGGCCCATTTTCTTAAACACCACTCTAAATCATCTCTCAATAATTAAAGGGGAAACCATCAGGATGAGTAAAAAAATGTGAATTATAAATTTGTCAATAAATGCCACTTTATTAAGTACCTAAAATAATTCAAAGTGAAAGCTGACAAAATATTGCCAAAAAGAGTGTCCTACCATGCGAGCTTTAGTGAAATGAAAATGATTTATCTAAGTTTTAGAACTATATACATGTAAATCAATGACGCAAAAGCAGAAACAAGGTGCTCCTAATTCGATTAAATAGGCTCTGCAATGTTAACACTACTGGTTTATTTAGCAAACCCTTTAAACAAACAGTGAAAGTAAGTGTGGATTTGAATCATCTTTAAATTATTACTGGTTCATAGTTCCTGAGATCTGACTCAAATTATTAAGGAATCGCTATAAACAGGAAAAGCTGACAATTTCACTACAGTTTATAAGGAGTTTAGTGACAGCCAAGAATTATTCTGAATTAACAAAGTTATTCAAAGGTATTCTGCAACCTTTAAGACATTAGCATTTTGAAGAGAATGCAAAATTAAAGCAAAATACATGCTTTCTAATGTAATAGTAAACCTATTATTGGATACGCTTTCTGGAAAAAAGAATGATGGAAACCATTTCTCCTCTCTGAGCCATCTGAAAAGAACAAAGCAGATGAGTCCAGGGTTCCTTCCCTGAGTCTACGTCAGTTTCCTTTACGCTATTAATTTACCATTTGGCCCGTTCTCCTACAGAGCTTCCTGTTTTCTTGACAATGACGTTTGTGCTTAACCAACAATATTCACCAGCAGCTGAGAAGGAAGTCCTCAGCTTTGGCAACCTAAAATCACAGGTAACTGTGAAACAAGATCGGCTCAAAGACCAGTAACTGGCTGCTACATGAATGTGAGGTCACAGACATTAGAGTGGATTCTTGTTAGCTCCTATTCACCACCATTTCATTTTAATAGAATTTCTTTCCTCTGATTCCACTCAGACCAAAGTAGTTTCAAAATTATCATAGCTTCTAGGCTGAAAGGCAGCAGCAAAGCAGCTCAGAGTGCCGCAGACTACCTCGACAGCTACCAAAGCATCTGCAAAATAGGCATTTGATCTGCAAAGACATCACCTTCTGATTCACAGGATCTTACACCCTCAGACTCAGAAGGGAATTATGGCCCATCGAAACCTGCCAGCTCAAGCTGAGCCTTTCTACAAGGGGAACCATGAATTAAAACAGGTAAAAGAAGGCCAAAAAAAAAAAAAAAAAAAACTGCACTGAGAGAGATTTTTTTACATCATTCAGAAGAACGGCACTCCTTGCTTGATGACATATGATGTTCCCGATACACCAAACACATCCTCTACATCTCTAAAGCCTGAAATCTATTTCTAGGCCCTACTAGAAAGTGATGGATTCAATTCTTAGCATAGGATTCCAAAATGCCATTACCAAAATATGTGAGTCAACTCAGAATGTTTTAAAAATTATAAAATTAAAATATTCCAAAAAAATGTGTTTGCCAGTTCATGTGGCATCAACTGTTATTCCCAGTTTATATGCTGTATCCCCATTTATAATGACAGACTTCAACTCTAAAGTAGGGAATACTTTTAAGTGTCAGTAGGTATTCCTATAACAAAAACGTGGTTTAAATTACAGCATGGTTCCAGTAGGAATGAGGGGCTCAAAAACTATTTTTAACAGTTAACTAGGAGGGGGAAATCTTAATATTTTGAGATGGATGCTTCGCTCATTAATATTCAACCTTTCTTCTTTTCTAATATGTGCACTTAATTCACTCTGCTAGCAGAATAAAGAGAAAATTAATAGGATTATCTCAATTAGTGCAGGATAAACGTTTGATAAAATTAAATATCCATTCATGATTTTAAAGACTCCTTGCAAATAAGGATCAAAAAGGAACTTCCTTAATATAATAAGAGCCATCTATAAGAAAACCTACAATAATATCACATCTAATAAAAAATGTTAAATTTTCCCTTTGAGACAGAGAACGAGATGTTACCCACTCTTACCATTTTTTTTCAACATTGTACAGAAGTCCTAGCAAGTGCAGAGCAGCATGGGAACATAAGGGTATCAATACTGGAGAAGAAGAAATAAAACTATACTTATGTGTAGGTAAGATGACTGTGCACATGAAAAACTTTCATCTTCACAGGCATTATTGGAAATATGTGAGCTTAGCAAAGTTGCTAGACAAAGGACATACACAAAAATCAACCGTCGACTGTATACGTGTATCTACACGCCATCAACAATCAGGTAAAAAATAAAAACTTTTAGAAAGATGCCATCAAAAATAACATCAAACTATCAAATATACAGGAATGTCACAAAGGATGTGCAAGCTCTCTATGTAGAAAGCTTCTACTAAAAGAAAAAGAAAACAAATAAACGAATACAGGTATGTTCGTAGATTAAAAGACACATAAGGAAAAGATGTCAGTTCCCCTTAATTGATCTGGAACCTGAGAGGCAGATTTTAAAATTTAAATAGAATGTCAAGAACCAAGAATAGACAGATTCTCTTGAAGAAGAAACACGTGACAGGATTATACACAATAGCCAAAAACTGGAAGCAACCCAAGTGTCCATCAAGACTAATGAATGGATAAACAAAATGTGACATATATGTGTAATAGAATATTCTTTAATAGACTTAAAAAGGAAAGAAATTTCGACACGTGCTACAACACGGAAAAACCTTGAAGATATTAGGCTAAGTGCAGTAAGCCAGTCACAAAAGGACAAATACTGTATGATTCTGTTCATATGAGGTACTTGGGAGTTATCAAATTCAAAGAGATAGAAAGTAGAATGGTAGTTGCCAAGAGCTGAGGGAGGGTGCAACAGACAGTATTTAATGGGTACACAGTTTCAATTTTATCAGAGGAAAAAGTTCTGGAAATAGATAGTGATGATGGTTGCACAAGAACGTGAATGTACTTAATGTTATGAACTGTACACTTAAAAATGTTTAAAATGATAAATTTTACACATATTTTACTGCAATAAGGAAAAAAACTAAATAGGAGAACTTGCTCTACTGGATATCAAAAATTATTATAAATCTTCATGACTAAAATATTGATACTGATACACAAAGATAGACAAAGACTGAATAGAGTCCAGAGACAGGTCCTCATATATCTGGACACTTAATTTATGATAAAGGCATCTCTGTA
Organism: Ursus maritimus; assembly: GCF_017311325.1. Lineage (NCBI taxonomy): Eukaryota > Metazoa > Chordata > Mammalia > Carnivora > Ursidae > Ursus > Ursus maritimus. The sequence goes on along the minus strand of NW_024426774.1, from coordinate 21,540,783 downwards.
CAGAAAGGAAAGGAAACTGTTTTCAATAAATGGTGCTGAGTCAGCCAGACATAGGGAAAAATATGAAACTTGATCCCTACCTCAGACCATTCACAAGAATCAAGTCCAAGTGAACTGAAGCTCTGAATGGGAAAAGCATTTTTAGAAGACAATGGGGGGAAGGTTAATTAGGTAAACGGAAGAACACCTTCAAGAACCTGGGGTGAACAAAAATTCCCAAGAAGTACTACTATGAAGGGAAAGATGAGTTAACTGGATTATACTATTATTAGATTTTCTATTCATAAAAAAAATTAGAGTGAAAAAACAAACCACAGAGAGAAGATATTTATAAAATTGATATTAAAATATCTAAAGAACTCCTATAAATTGATAAGAAAAAGACAAGTTAGTAGACCTGAAAGAATACTTCATAAAAAGGGATCCAAATGGCCAATATACATGAAAAAGTGCTTAACCTAATTAGTCACAAGAGAAATGCAATTTTAATCTACAATAAGGCACCATATCACACCATGAGGGTGGCTAAAATCAAACCAACACTACCAAGTCGGATTAACAACTGGTCTTATGGCATAGTGTATACAGCCAAGTTGCCTGTCTTTCATTAGTATCTATATATTTTTGCAGATTTCTTTTTCAGATATGACAGGTGAAAATACCATATTAAACATAATATAAATTATTTTCAATATTGCTTATTTCCTCTTATATCATTCTTTTTCATTTATATGTTATATATGTTTTATAATACATAAATATATTTCGTAATTAAATAAGTATGCATGCATTGACGGTTTATACACAAATTATTTGAGATGCATAATCAAAAAAGCTTAGAGATCATTCTACAAGAGTACAGAAAGGAGTGTCTATTCTCTAGAACCTTGAACTGTAAATCAGAAGACAAAAATCAAACCCGTGAAAGTAAGCACAATTTAAATAACAATTCAAGACAACAATAGATACAAGTCGCAAAGCAATTAACATGATTAATTGCCAAATTAGTGGTTAAAGAATATAAGCACAATTGAAGTTGCCAGAGCAGAGAAACCACTTTCAGCTGGGGTAATCAAGGAAGGTTCACTGGAACACAACTGGCCTCTAAGAATGCATCGGATCCGGTCAAGCTAGGTAGGGGAAGGAAAATATTTACTTACCATTGTCCTTAAATAAGGACAAAACCAAGGAGACAGAAACTCAACTAGATTGAAAGCTCTGTAATGAAACAGCCTATTAAAACTTGGGTCCCTTAGTGCCCAGCAGCCCACCTGCCGGCACAGAAGAGGCACCTGATACCTGCCACAGAAACAGTGCAGGTGAACGAGTGGAGCTGGAAATGACAAGCACACTCCAAGGTCATGTCAAAGTCAAAACAAATTACATAAATATCCTGGACTGATTCAACTGTGGGAATGCTGGTCATTCTTCTTTTAATAAATATTATAAGAAATCCCCAGGGGGGTGCCTGGGTGGCTCAGTCAGTTAAGCGGCTGCCTTTGGCTCAGGTCATAATCCCCGAGTCCTGGGATCAAGCCCCATCTGGGGCTCCCAGCTCAGCGGGGGTCTGGTTCTCCCTCTCCCTCTGCCCCTCCCTATGTTCATGTATGCTCATGCTCGCTCTCTTGCTCTCTCTCTAATAAATAAATAAATAAAATCTTAAAAAAAAAAAAAAAAAAGAACGAAATCCCCAGGGAGAAAGCCAACTTAATACTATCTTTATACATTTAATGTGCAATATAATTTTTTTTTTAAAGATTTTATTTATTTATTTGACAGAGACAGAGACAGCCAGCGAGAGAGGGAACACAAGCAGGGGGAGTGGGAGAGGAAGAAGCAGGCTCATAGCGGAGGAGCCTGACGTGGGGCTCGATCCCATAACGCCGGGATCACGCCCTGAGCCGAAGGCAGACGCTTAACCGCTGTGCCACCCAGGCGCCCCGTGCAATATAATTTTATAAAAAGTAATTTTTATACTAAACTCTTTAATTTGTTCAGTAAAAATATTCCTGTAAATTTTTTAGGTCATCATTTTCTTTCCTTGACCCAAAACATGTCCTAAATGGATGTATTCCCAATTCTCTGAATTCTGGGGGATTTAGATTTTATACCATTTGTATATTATGTATCTAAATCCTAATCTCAATTCCTGCTCCTCACAGGAAGGACTGGAAAGCAGCTTGGCATGGAGCTCAGATTTTCAAGAGAAATAACTGGCAGAGCTGTCATCGTTCCCTTACTGGCTTTCCTAATGTTTGCTTCCTTTATATTTGCATCTCCACAGTGCCTCACACTAAGTGCTCGGTATATGCTTTCCGTATGAAAAATATACTTGAGTGAATATGAACAGTACAGGGTAGGGCACAGAAAAGAACAGATGGAAAACTGGTAGAGGTGGGGGGAAGAACAGGGAGAAGAAGAAAAAAAAAAAACAGAAGAATGAGCGGTATGGAAACAGAGAAGGTGGAAGGGGAAATGGAAAAAGAGAGTGGAAGAATGGAAAAGAAGGAAAGAGGGGAATTAATAGATTCTGAAGTGCCATTACAGGATTCTCCTCCCTGTTGGTAAGAGGTGCCTTCTAAAGATGGAAGAAAAGGGTTTTTTCTTTATTTTGTTTAAAAGATTTTACCTATTAGAGAGAGAGAGAGCAGAGAGAGGACAATTGGGGGGTGGGGGTGCAGGTGAAGGAGAAGCAGACTCCCCGCTGAGCAGGGAACCTATCTCAGGGCTCGATCCCAGGACCCCGGGACCATGACCTGAGCTGAAGTCCGACTGAGCCACCCAGGTGCCCCAAGGAAAGTTTTTTAAATCCTTGATCTCTTCTACTTAAGTGATTACAAAAAGACCATCTGCTATGTGAGCATATCTGGAACTGCAGGGTAATGGGATAAATGTGCATCCATGTATTTGGGGGGTTTTGATGGCTTGGGAAGGATTTTTTTCTTAGATTGCTGCTTGACACACTATCATTACACACTATGAATTTTCCAGCCTTGTGCACGTTAAGTAATTTGTCTCTTCCTTGCTTTCCTCATCTGTGAAATGGGATGACAGCCCCACTCCATGGCGTTATGAGGATCCACTGACCTGGTACGTACAGAGTATTTAGAACAGTGCCTGGCACACAGTAGATACTCACTATTATGAAATGCACAGATACTTTTTGTTCAATTCAGTTTTATTTCATATTTTTTAAAATTCAAATCAAGACCCACTAAAATGCTTTCCTTTAAAATGATCCACACCAGCGGATCACAATCTAGTAATGGTTTGCAACACACAGCACTATCCAACACAACCTCAAGGAACGTAGCTTCCAGAAAAATGAAGATAACAGTACTCTACTCCACACTGGTCAAAACTATTTCTTGAACACTTCACTCAGCTGTAGGTGTTACACTTAAAAACAAAAACAAAAACAAAACACGGGGCGCCTGGCTGGCTCCATTGCTAGAACATGTGACCCTTGATCTAAGGGTCGTGAGTTCAAGCCCCACCCTGGGTACGGAGATTACTTAAAAATAAAATCTTTAGAAAAAGAAAAAAAATCAGAAAAGATAACTGTTGCATATATCTTGCTAGATTTAAGATCCATGTGTCTTCTGCCCGTAGCTGATACATAAACAAAATTTTCTTTAAACCCAGGGTGGGTTCCTGACCCATAAAAGGAAAATCACTATGTATACAGGTGTATATGCATATACACTGTACACAAATAAGAAATAGCTTTTCCTTTTTTATGTCTTTTTTACTGGTCAGGATTTTTTTTAATGTATTTGAATTTATGATTTTTTGTTTTATGGCTTGTGGGCTTGTGATACTCTCTCACTCTAATATTTTTTAAACTACCATATTTCCTTCTTATAACTAAATGAGCTTTTAAAATGTGGCATGTCAGGTAAATAATGTAATTTAATCATGAAGACTTCTAAATAAATCTCATTCTTATACATGTAAATAACCACGGCCGTTGCCAAAAACCAAAAAACTATAGTTCAGGGATTCAAAATACATTTTAAAATACTGACATTTTATGAGAAAGTACCTAATAAGTTCTTTACAAATATTCTATATTTTAAAGTCACTAGGACAATTAAAAGAATATCTTCTTGACGAGATGTATATATATATATATATATATATATATATACACACACACACACACACACACATACACACACACACACACACACACACACACAATTCCTGACAGATTTCTGAGTTAATTCCTATGGAAGAAATAACATGCTGGTGCCATTGGCCTGGCCGGACACAAGTCATCTTTAGATATGAATCACATATTATTTCCTCTCTATTTAGCAGATCAATGTTTTGTGATAGTGAGTTGGCATAAAGCTTATTCTTTAAAATGATACTCTCAATTTAAATTGTTCTCAGGACCTTCTACAAAATATGTGGAATTCTAGATATTTTTTTTGTATGTAATGGGAAATGTTCTTTATTCTTTTTTTTCCAGAAACTTATGTATTAGCCTGCTCTCTGCTTTTCTGATTACTAACATTTCTCCAAGTAAACCATATAGATCCTCTCCTTTTTTATTTATTTATTCTTTCTTTTCACCTCATTCAGTTCTAGATGTTACACTTTAAGAAGGACAGAGACTAACTGGATCTTACTGGGAAGAAGCTAGCAAGGATGCTGAAAGGACACAAGTCACCTAGTTATAAGCAGAGACTCCATGTCAGACTGCAGAAGAGAAAAATACAACACATGATAGCTAGCTTCGTTTATCTGAAGTGTTGTCGCATGGAAGACTGATTAAGCTTGTTCTATATTGTGCCATGGGGTATAAGTGACACAAAAAAGGGTTTCAGTCAACATAGGAAAGCCCTTTCTAACAGCATTTGGAGCCCAGCAAGCAGCCTTGGGCCTCAGGGGGCTTCCCTGTGACAAGACGGTCACCTGGCAGGGAAGTCTAGAAGGGGCTCATTCAGCACATGGTGGTCATTAGAGTTTAAAACCTCTAATCCTGAAATCCTATAATTCTCAACTATATTAAGGCAATATTATGCTATAATATGACTTCTAAAGCCAACACCATTTCTTTACTAAGTTTTTTTTTTCTTTTAAGATTTTATTTATTTATCTGACAGAGAGAGAGAGACCACAAGCAGGCAGAGTGGCAGGCAGAGGGAGAGGGAGAAGCAGGCTCTCCACTGAGCAGAGAGCCCGACGCAGGGCTCCATCCCAGGACCCTGGGATCATGACCTGAGCCAAACAGATGCCCAACCGACCAAGCCACCCAGGCGCCCCTCTTTACTAAGTTTTTAAAAAGAAAGAAATTCTGGGACACCTGGGTGGCTCAGTCAGTTGAGCATCTGACTTTTGATTTTGGCTCAGGTCATGATCTCGGGGTCATGAGATCAAGCCCCAAGTCGGGCTCTACCTTCAGCAGGGAGTCTGTTTGAGATTCTCTCTCTCCTCTCCCGCTGCCCCTTCCCCCATGTTCTCTTTCACTCTCTCTCTCTCAAATAAATAAATCTTTAAAAATTAAAATAAATAAAAATTTTTAAAAAGAAATTAATTCTGCCATGAACTACATAAAACCAAGTTGAAAAGGCAAATGATAATATTTTAACAAAAACAATGTAATAAAAGTTGACTTAATATGCCTAGCACACTAAATCTTCCTCAGTTCCAATTAGAAGAAAACTGAAATGCCAACCAAGTCAGTGACCTGGAGTAGGATGTGCACCAACTTAGAAATATAAATCCATATACTGCTTTAACAAGCAAACAGCAAAACACTGTCTGAGCTTTAAAACGTACAATGAATAAAGGAAGAATCTTACCCAGAAAAGACTGTACTGTAAACATTCTCCCTACTGGAGTCACGCTTCTTCGGCATACATGCAGATTACATAAACAAAGGAGTACTGCTCTCTCAGTTTTCACTGACCCAACTCACTGAAAATTGTAGTCATTTTAAGAGAAGTCTTCATTCTTACAACCCTCTATCATATTTGTTTAAAAAGGAAAAAAAAAAGCAGTATCTCAGATTATCCAATGTGTAGTTAGGAATTACTTATCCATAATGTACTAATGTACTCTCTCTATCTCAAACAGAATTCTACAAAGGCCAATTCCCGGATGTCTGAATGCAGAAACCTTTCTAGAACAGTGCTACTCCAAGTGGGCTCCATGGACCAGCGTGCTATAAACTGTTACTAGTCCGTAATAAGATAAGCAGAGAAAATGAGAGGAAGAAACTTTTACAGCAAGATGTAAGACTAGTTTTTAGTCTGATGAATCAAATATTAAAAAGCCCAGCCTTGTATCTCACATCTTTTTAATTCATTTTTCTAGTAATTCATTTCTACTATATTTTACAAAACTATCAGTTGATAACAGATCGGAAAAATTTTAAAACCATCTTTCACCAAAGACAGAGAAAACTTCTCAAAAGTTTCTTTAAATGCTGAAGGTCCCTTGGATAGGAAGATAAACTACTTTACTCTGATGTCCCCAATCTCCCTATTCACCGTGGTTTCCCCACCACAGTAACAAACCCTACTAATTTATTCAAGTGTTCTTTTGCTACCTCTGCTAAATTGTCAGTGATATCAACACACTTCACTGCTTAAAATGTATCGTCAGGTTATATCTGACTGCTCAGAATTTGCAACACTACTTCGTCTGCACCCAGATGTAGCTCCAACATATTCTTGGATTCGTTCCTTGTAAGAAGGTATTAACTAATTTGATGAGCTAGTCTGGAGGGTCACCCGATCTTGCAACATGACAGCTGGCACGAACCGTGGCCATCAGTGGTCATTTTTGAGAGAGTCTAGAGATAGCAGAGCACAGTTTTAAATGCCAGGCCTCCACTCATGCTTAAAGACTGCTTATCTTGGCAATTCTGCCAACACACCTGTACTTTCAATTCTCCATTTGAACTATTTCGGTCCCCAGAATCCTCTTCTGACTTACACGTTCTTTTATTTCTTACATAAACATGTATAAAGATGGATTTAATAAATATATTTATAAAAACCTGCCAACAAACAATTCCTAAAGATATTTTTATTACATTAAAATAGGATGAGTAATACTCTTAGGAAAAGTTAAATACACGGTGATGTGCTGTAAGAAATTATCCCACAGTGCCAATAATTGCATGCTTTTAGTTAAGATTCGCAACACCAACCAAGCTTTCAACTCTTCAGTGACTTAAATGATGTAAAAAAAAAAAAAAAAACACCTAGAGTCTGATTATTTAGGTCAAAGTTAATCAGCGACAGACCATAAAGTAAATACATGTGTTGAATTTCTGTCCTAGTACCAACTATGAAATTGTATTCCCTCCCCTCAATCTTTAATTCGCAGACATCTGTAAACTCTTTGTCAAATGATCTGGGATCTAGCCCATCTATAGCATAGAGAATACTGCTATTTTAGATACCTACCTTTTCTTTTTTTTTTTTTTTTAAAGATTTTATTTATTTATTCGACAGGATAGAGACAGCCAGCGAGAGAGGGAATACAAGCAGGGGGAGTGGGAGAGGAAGAAGCAGGCTCACAGCGGAGGAGCCTGACGTGGGGCTCGATTCCGCAACGCCAGGATCACGCCCTGAGCCGAAGGCAGACGCCCAACCGCTGTGCCACCCAGGCGCCCCCCAGGCGCCCCGATAGCTACCTTTTCTGAATGAGTTCTAAAACTGAACTATTCCTGATGTTTAAGTTTTAGTCTCAATCACCTAACCAATTTTTATCTGAATTCTAACCAGTAACTGGGGGGCTTTTTCATGTTCATCGCTAAAGATAAATACAGATAAATACAGATAGCTAGAAACCCATTCCATACAATACTATATCAACAAGTGACTCTTATCTTTTCTTGGCCAATGCTTTTTTTTTTTCTTAGTTAAGAAGGCCCAGTGTCATTATACAGGACTTTGTATATTAAAAAATTTTAGGGTGTGCCTGATCAATCAGTACAGCGTGTGATTCTTGATCTCAGGGTCATGAGCTCAAGCCCCACATTGGGTGAGGAGCCTACTTAAAAAAAAAAAAAAAAGTATAATAAAAAAATGTTTAACTCAAACAGATTTAATTCCCCCCAGAGGAGCTATGAGATAAGAACAGGACTGGTAAAATACAATATACTTTCTTTAAAAAGATTTGGGAGGAAAAAACCTCAACACAGAATAGCATATGGAGGGCTAAATATCAAATGGAAACCAGATTAGAGGCCTCATTTATTCCTGGTCTTTAGGCAGATCCAGAAAATAAGAAGTTGGACTAGGTAAACCTAATACCTAGGTACACACTATGAGGCATCTGTTCCTTAATCACATGATGGCCAATGCTTTCTTGAAAAAATACAGAACACCTGGTAAAGAAGACCTGGGATCCGGTCCTGGGATCTAGTCCTGGCCTCCACCACTTATCAGCAAAGTAACATTGAATGAGATGCTTTACCTCTCTGAGACTTGCATTGTCCACAAGTGTTTAAAAAAACTTGTAAGGGGATGTTATAAAAACATTCCTCACAGATGTACTGAGGGCAAAGATAACCCATGAAAAAAAGAGCTTTATACTATTTACAAAACTTAAGTTCATTTACTGCTCGTTCCTTCGTAGAAAAAAATATATACGACAGACATTGTCTGTTTGGAGGTCTGAATCCACTGCACAGATGGAGGTAAATGGGTAGACTGGAGGCCAGAGAGCCTCTGAGAGGTGCGGATGGGGTGTACAGAGAGGTGCATTTCAGGAAGTGATAATACCTGGAAGCCCATCCTCAAGATTGGGATAGGGCAGGGTTTTTAGGACACTGCATTAAGGAGCCCCTCGCAACGGCTGTACACGTGCCTTTGCTTCTCTTCACCCTTTCTTCATATTCTTGTCCTCTTCCTTGATTTTATCTCCCCCTCACACTGCCCTTCTGTCTCCCCTCTACCTCTCTTTACCCCTTCTCTCTTCCCTCCCTAGCCTTCTCCCTTACTTAATTACAATATAGAACTGAAATAATTTTTAAATATTTATTTATCCTGTTCTTCATTTAAAATCCAGAGGGTTCAGACACGTATATATGCAGTCACCAAAAGACACGTACTAGAATAGTCGCAGCAGTGCTATTCATGAGACAAAAACGCAGAGCTACCTGAATGTTCTTCAGCAGCAGAACAGAGAAACTGGTCTGTTCACAAAACGGAACCTCCCTCCTCAGCCAGGAGAACGAACAGATCTGCAACAGCACAGAATCTCACCAACATGATGCCGAACAAGAGAAGCCAGACACAAAACACCATTTTGTGGGATACAAATTCCACTTACATTAAGTTTTTGTAAGAAGGCAAGAGCAACCTCTGCTCTTAGAAGGCAGGATGGCAGTTACTCTGTGCGTGTGATGGGAGGGGGAGAGCCCCAGGAGATGGGTGAGGTGCTGGTCATGTTCCGGTTTTCTTAGGTCCCAGTGACACACATGCGTTCAGTTTCTGGAAATCCTCGGAGTCGTACACATATGCTTAGGAGCACTTTTCTAAATGTATACCACACTTCAATAAAAAGGGGTTTTTTTCTCAAGGAGTGTCCACCTTGAATGCCCAGGGGAAGGGAGCAACAGCTAACCACTTCCTGGTTTCCCTGGTGCCCTCTAATTATTTTTTCTACCCCAAAAGACAACTGTGATCCAGCCCTGAACCTGGAACCACGAAATCTACTTTCAGTTTCCCAGCTCCACGCTGCTTGTGCTTCTCCTATGTACCTGCGTGAGGCACGGAGGATACAGCTGTGACGCCAGATGAGGCCCCTGCCTTCTTCGAGAAAACAGGTAAATACACACATACATAGATACATAAAAGCTTGAGACTGCCAAGAGGACAGAGCCTGGGATGGAGAAAAACACGGAAGACCTGCTTTTGATGGAATGGTCTAGCGAGGCAACCCTGAGCAAGTCACTAAACGCACTTGAGTCTCAGCTACCTCACCTGCCTAAGGGAATTATTATAAGGATTAAGCATGATAATATCTCTCAGAGCACTTATATTACAATAATAGCATTATGAATGATAATAGCTCTTATTATCGTCCTTACTGCTTAATGTAGAGTCGTTTGGGTTAACCAATGTCAGCATGATCTATGCACTAATACAGTAATAGTAACAATGAATAATATTTTATGGGTCACTAATTCTCAATTAAAAGGCTTCTACTCTGGGTAGAACAGGTCTATCAATTAATGGCTCTCGTCTCCTTCTAAAAGGGTGTTAATGATACAAAGGCTGGCTCAAATTCAGCACAGCCCTCTCTCACCTTTAAAGAAAATCAAGCCCAAAGAGATGGTGCTAAGAGAGGGGCTGGCCAGAGAAGTGATAATCAGCATCTGAGAGCTCAAATTAACCAACAAAAGAAACGTATATGAAGGACTGTACCTTAATTTATTATATGACCAGGACCTTCCTGGCGCTGGCCACAATGAGTCAAGCTCCATATTTAAAGGAGCTTAAGACACAGTTACAGAATTAAAATCAAACAAACAAAACAAAGACAACAAATGTAGGGGAAAGCTGCAGAGCTATGCAATCAGAGACTCGGTTTTAAACCCTGGCACTGCCACGTAACAGCTTCGGACCCTCACCTTGGGACCCTCACCTAAGGACCCTCACCTTGACTGATTCCTCCCATCACATGAGGATGCTAAAATCTATACCTCATACAGCATTGTGAGGTTTCAGCAGGTAATAGAACTAATATGGCAAGTACAGCATCTGGTCTAACAGCTATTCCTGCAACCAGTATTGTGATTATTTTCTAGGCAGAAGCCCACGAAAAGCCACTAGCACAGAGCCCAAACTGTCTACAGATGCTGGTTCCCTCTGTTCTTCCCAGCTGTTGTTCCCTCAGCCCGACACCAACCAGCATATATTCAGATACATCTACAGTGTAAGAGTGAAAATACAGTGTGGGGGCGCCTGGGTGGCACAGTGGTTAAGCGTCTGCCTTCGGCTCAGGGCGTGATCCCGGCGTTGTGGGATCAAGCCCCACATCAGGCTCCTCCACTATGAGCCTGCTTCTTCCTCTCCCACTCCCCCTGCTTGTGTTCCCTCTCTCGCCGGCTGTCTCTATCTCTGTCGAATAAATAAATAAATAAATCTTAAAAAAAGAAAAAGAAAGAAAGAAAATACAGTGTGAATGCAAACCTATGTCCTTACACAGACTGAAAAGGGGAAAAAAAGCCTCTTTGAGTTTTAAGACCCTCAGCTGTTTCTAAAACCAGGAGGGTGCTCCACCCATTTATTCTGGCTTAAATCTGGGGGCAGACTCCTTTACAGAAGCTATTTTCATTAAGAATTTATAGATCAAAAATAAGTTCACCGTTTCAGTACTATTTTAACTTTTCTCACGGTACTCAGTTTGCCTCCTCAGCCAAAGGCTTAAATCAAAGCATGAATTGGGGGGGAAAAAATACCCCAAATGTGAAAGATTGCTAGCCTTTTCTCTAAGGTCAGGAATAAGACAAGGATGCTTGCTTTCACCACTTCTACTCAAAATAGTACTGGAACTCCTAACCAGAGCAATTAGGCAAGAAAATGAAATAAAAGGCATACAAAAGGTAGGGGGAAAATATGTTTGCAGAGGACATGATCTTACCTGTAGAAAACCCCGAAAAGTCCATACACACACACACACACACACACACACAATCAGAATAAACAAATTCAGCAAAGTTGCAGAATACACGACCATACAAAAGTCAGTTGCCTTTCTATATACACTAACAATGAACAATCTGGAAAGCAAATTATAAAAACATCCCATTTACAATAGTATTAGAAAGAATAAAATGCTTAGGAATAAACTTAACCAAGGGAGCAAGGGCCGTATATAGTAGAACCCACTTATCCACAGGAAATACATTCCAAGAGCCCCAGCAGATGCCTGAACCGCAGATAGTACCAAACCCTATGTATATTGTTTTTCCCTATATACCTACTAAAGTTGAATATATAAAGAAACCACTGTAAGAGATTAATAACAAAAACTAATGAGAAAATGGAACAACTGTAACAGTATACTGTAATAGAAGTTATGTGAATGTGGTCTCTCTCTCAAAAGATCTTACTATACCGTACTCAGGCTTCTTGTGATGATGTGAGATGATAAAATGCCTGCGTGATGACATGAAGTGAGATGAACGAGGTAGGCATCATGAGGTAGCATCAGGCTACTAGAAACCTTTTTTTTTTTTTAAGATAGACTGGTGATGGGTAGTAAGGAGGGCACGTATTGCACGGTGCACTGGGTGTTATACGCAACTAATGAATCATCGAACTTTACATCAGAAACCAGGGATGTACTGTATGGTGACTAACATAATAAAAAGACATTAAAAAAAAGAGATTTTTTATTTATTTATTTATCAGAGAAAGAGAGAGAGAGCACAAGCAGGGGGAGGGAGCAGCAGGCAGAGGGAGAGGGAAAAGCAGGCTTCCCACTGAACGAGGAGCCCAATGCGTGGCACGATCCCAGGACCTGGGATCATGACCTGAGCTGAAGGCAGACGCTTAACCGACTGAGCCACCCAGGCGCCCCTACTACTGACCTTCTGATGACGTGTCAGGAGGAGGATCACCTGCTTTTGGACCGTAGTTGACCGTGGGTAAATGAAGCCATGAAAAGCAAAACCACAGAAAAAGAGGGACTATCGTACTCAAAACTACAAAACATTGCTGAAAGAAATTAAAGAAGACACGGGTAAATGGGAAGACATCCTGTGTCCACTGATGACTTAATACTGTTCAAATGTCGATACCACCCACAGCAATCTATCAATTCACAGCAATTCCTATCAAAATCTCGACAACAATCTTTGCAGAAATAGAAAAAGCCATCCTAAAATTTACATGGAAGCTCAAGGGATCCTGAATAGCCAAAACAGTCTGGCAAAAGAAGAACAATGTTGAAGGTCCCATACTTTCCGACTTCAAAACTTACTACAGAGCTACAGTAATCAAAACACTGCAGTACTGGCATAAAGACAGACATATAGACCAACGAGGCCCTCAAGTATACGGTCAAATAATTTCAAAAAACAGTGCCAAAACCATTTAATGGAGGAAAAGACTGTCTTCTCAACAAATAGTATTGTGAAAACTAGATATCCACATGCAAAAAAAAAAAGGAAGTTGGACCCTTATACCATACACAAATTTTGAATTAACAATTCAAAGTGGATCAAAGACCTAACCATAAGAGCTAAAATGATAAAATTCTTAGAAGAAAACATAGGGGAAAAGCTTTAAAACACTGGATTTGGCAATAACTTCTTGGATAGAACACCAAAAGGATAGGCAACAAAAGCAAAATTAATAAGCCGGACTTTATCGAAAGTAAAAATGTTGTGCATCAAAAAATATTCTTATCAACAGAATAAAATGGCAACCCATGAGAAAGGGATATTTTCAAATTATATATCTGATAAGGAATTATCTAGAATACACAAAGAACTCCTACAACTCACTACCAACAACAACACAATTAAAAATGGGCAAAGGACTTGAACAGACATTTCTCCAAAGCAGATATGCAAATGGTCACTAAGCACTTGGAGACATGCTCAACGCCACTGATCATCAGGAAAATGCAAAACCACAATGATATACCACTTCACACCCACAAGGATGACTACAGTTTTTTAAAATTTAAAAAGAAAAAGTTTAAAAACCAACAAGTACTGGTGAGGATGTGGAAAATCCGGAACCCTTGTGCACTGCCGGTGGCAATATAAAATGATGCAGCCACTGCGGAAAATGATACGCGATTCCTCAAAAACTTAAACAGAGAATTACCATACGATCCGGCAATTCCCCTTCTGGGTATATCCCCCAAAGAACTAAAAACGGGCTCCAACAGATCTCAGGATGCCTATGTCTATAGCAGCATTATTCACAACAGTCAAACGGTGCGAGCAAGCCAAGGATGCACCGACGGGTGAATGGATAAACAAAACGTGGTCTATACATACAATGGAATAGTATCCAGCTAAGCCTAAAAAGGAAGGAAATGTTGACATATGCTATGACACGGAAAAACCCTGGAGACATTATGCTGAGTGACATAAGCCAGTCATAAAGGAACAAATACTGCATAATTCCACTTATACGAGGCACCTAAAGTCGTCAGATTCACAGACAGGAAATAAAACTGATTTCCAGGGGTGGGCGAAGGGCAGAATTGGGAGTTATCATTTAATGGGCACAGAGTTTCCATTTTGCAAGATTAAAAAGGTTCTAGAGCTGAATGGTGGTGATGGCTGCACACAATGTGCATGTATTCAGTGCCACTGAACTGAAATGCCACTGAACTCAGTGCCACCGAACTGGACACTCGAAAACGGTGCAAACGGTAAATGGTATGTATGTTTTAGCACATTACAAGGAAAGTATGTGCTAAGCCCCAAACTGCATCTCCATGTTAATAATTTACTGAACCACACAATTTTATGATGTTTTTAGATTAAAAAGTCTAAGGACTCCATAGATGGAAAAAACCATCATCATGAGGACACTACCCACTTCACAGTGGAACTTCAAAACATTCTCCAAAACTTCCACTTGACTCAAGAGCTCTTATTAATAAATTGGCAAGAGCAAAGGTTGAGATGAAAACTGTTTCAGAAAACAAAAAGGATATATTTTTTCAAAAAGTCAAGAGAAGCAAGGTCAACGGGAAAAACAACTTTCATCACATGCCATTAGAAAGATAACCGCACTGCTCAGGAAATACGGCCCTGAAAGGAAAATTACGAAATTACTTCTCAAGAATATGGCACCAGAAGGCAAGATTATTCAAGCATGATGGAAGTTAAAAAGGGGGCTGTGTCCATGGGCATAGGGGCCCTTTACCACAGAAGTGAGAGCACAGGACTAGTTAAGTTGCGGTCTTGAAACAAACTTATTAACATGTACCTATTAACACAAACTAAAAGAGCCCCGCTCATCTCCTAATCTTAAAGAACTTGACAAATTTGTCATTCTAACAGAAATCGTCAAAAAATACCACCTTAAAATTGCACAGAAGAAAGGATACAAAAGATAACAACAGTAAGAGTGTTTTCTTGTTCCCCTAAAGAGTACGAAGTAGAGCTAGGAATAGATTAAATGAATCTTCTACCTCCTTTCGTTTACACATTAGACTGGCTACTTCCCTTCACCTCTGCCCCTACCCCAACTTCCATACCAAATGAAGTCATTCTGAAACGAAGTCACAGCAGGGCATGAAAAGCCCAAGATTCATAACCATCTAAAACTCCAGAGCCAGCGTTCTCCCAGCATTCACCACTTTAGTCCCTGTGGGAAGACTCTGGAATCCCAGCACAAGTTCCTAAGGTCACGACTGCAGAGTTTACTGGGCCAAGGCCAATACCATCCCTTTGATTTTTCCCCCAAAAAACCCTAAGTACAAAATAAGTGAAAGCCCTCTGAAATGTTAAAAGACCCATTAACTGTTTAATTAACATTATTTACATTACTATATTATACTATTATAATCAAAAGGTGGCTGGACAGGCAGCTACCCAAGTTAAAGATCTAAGAGAAGAAAACACTATAGGCTGGAGCCTGAGGAGCAGGGGAACTTGTGTTTCTGAGTTTAAAAAACTAACAAACAAGCAAACAAACCACCCCAAGAAATAATTCCTGGAGGATAACCTGGACACAGTAACACTGCTTAAAATACCAACACCACACTGTTCGCTGTGTTTCTAGACGCCCTGGTGCCAGAGAAGCACCCTGCGCCCTAGCCAAAATTCTGCCTTGTAACACCCGCCAGCCCACCCATCCACTGCCCACACTAGCTCCCCACCCTCCAACAGAGCTCCCCACTTTAGTCCCCATCTTAGGCGGTCTCGGCAGGCAGGCTTCTTCAAGCCTCTGCTGAGAACTGTGGCGTGTCTCTGCTCAAGAAAGCCAAGGTTCAATCTCTAATTTGAAAACAGGTTCTGTCTGTTAAAAAAAGAAGCTGGCATCTCCAAGCCTCATCAAATATTTCAAAGTAGACCCTCCTGGAGCGTCTCCGTTAGCCACACTGGTATTTTTCCTCCCACCACGGATCTACATAAAGCAAGGAACAAGGATAGAAAGTTACCCCAGAAACAGAAGTCTCTGGCTCTCCTGTCCTCTTCTGCTCTATGATTTCTGACTTTTGTCACACATGTGTGCCCTCTTCTATTGCTCTGCTTGCCTGAGTCTTATTTAGACAGCTCCTTTATACCGCCTGCATGGACACTCCTTAGAGTCCCTGACTCTGAAATGCCAACGTGATTCTACCACCTGCCTAACAACAATACAGTAAAATAATAATATATATAATAATGTGTGTAATATATACAACATTTCATATGATAATAGCACTGTTACTATTGTAGATAAAAATAGCTACCATTTATTGAGCAATGTGACCAAATATTCTAAGTGCTTTATATTGAGTATTTCATTTCATCCCCATAACTACTCAATAAGACAATTATTAATGCCATCCCCAATTAAGAGAAAACTGAGGCACAGAAAAGGTATGTAACTTCCCAAAGGTCATTAATAACACCACTTAATAAAGTGGCCAGATCAGGATTCAAACTCAGACCTCACTGACTAAAAAACCTACATGCTTACCACTGTATTATGCTGCCATCTGCACCTCTAAAGATGGCTCACTGGGTTCCATCCTTTGTCCAACCTGACTTCTGGCTTGTGCCAACCCCAGCCCTTCCCCCAGCATTGTGTTAGCTCTTCCGGTTCTGACGATTTTTCCTTTCTTTGAACTTTCTTTGAACTCTTCTTAAATATCCTTAGGGATTTGGACAAGAGATTACTGAACTATTAAATTTTCTAATACATCTTCTCCTTCTACTTCAATCTATCTCTTATATTACCTTTCATCTACGCCAGTAAACGACTAAAAAAAATTTTTTTTTAAAGATTTTATTTATTTATTTGACAGAGAGAGAGAGAGAGACAGCCAGTGAGAGAGGGAACACAAACAGGGGGAGTGGGAGAGGAAAAAGCAGGCTCCCATCAGAGGAGCCTGATGTGGGGCTCGATCCCAGAATGCCGGGATCACGCCCTGAGCCGAAGGCAGACACTTAACAACTGAGCCACCCAGGCGCCCCTAAACCACTAAAAATTTCTACACAAAAGCAGCCAAAGAATAAATCACTTAGGAAGAAAGTGAACAGTCAATGTGCAGGAACAAAATGAAGAAAACACAAACCTTTATTTACAGACATAAAAGTGGGCATAAATGGGACAGACTGACCATACTCCTGAAGAGGTATCAATATTATAAAGCAGGTATACTCAATATTGTAAAACTACGATCCAAGGGCCACTTGCTTCTTTTTATAAATCAAGTTTCACTGGAACATAGCCACACTTAACTCATTTGTGTATTGTCATAGATTTCATGCTACAAGAGCTGAATAGTTACAACACAGACCATAAGACTCACATGCCTAAAACACTATCTGATCCCACAGAGAGTCTGCTAACCCCTGTTGTAAAAGCAGTCTATTATTTCCAAACAAAAAGGTTTTATCCAATGCCAATCAAACTCCCAGCAGGTGAGATGATGAGTATTCAAACATACTACAAAGCTATAATAATGGAAAAGCTATATAATTGTATAAAGCAAATACAGATCATTGAAAATAAAGTCAGAAATAAGTATGATAATTCAGCATGTAAGATAGCATTTCAAAATCATGAATAAGGATTTATTTTATGAATAGTGCTAGGACAACCAGATGATTACTTAGAAAAATAATATCCCATACCATACACCAAAATAAATTTCAGATTAATTTCAATAACAATGAAACTACAGAAGAAAGCATAGGTATCTCAGAAGAAGACAGGTGTCTCAGTGGAAAAGGCATTAATTTTGCAAAATGTTAAAAGAATCCATGAAGGAAATCGATTTGATGACAACATAAAAAGTAAACATTTTGGCATATCAAAGATAAATGTAAAAGGAGATTGGTCACAACCGCATGTTATAAGAAAAGACAAATACAAATGAGCATCTGTCAATGATAACTGATTAAATTACAGTGCATTCATACACTGGAATATTAGGCAGGCATTCAAAAGGAGGCAGCAGCTCTATCGTACTAATGTGGACAGTCTTCAAAATACACATGTAACGTGAATATATAACATGTTACCATATCAATTATCTACTGCTGCATCACTAACTGCCCCAACATTAGTGGCTTAAGAAGACAATTTATTATTTCTCATCATTCTGCGTCAATGGGCTGGTCAGTTCTGCTGGCCTCTCAATGGCTCACAGTGCAGCTGCACTCAATGGCTAATAGACTGGTTGTGGGGCCGAACAGAGTTGGGGCAGCTGGAGCAGCTGGCTATGTGGGCCAGTCTCTCTCAAGGAGACCAGACCCAAGAAGAATACACCAAATACATCAGAAATCTTAAAATGTACGTACTCTGGCCCAATAGTTAGCATTTTGCTGACACATAGGAAAATGTGCATCCATGTAGACACTTCTATTTTGTATAGCCCCGGAGAGATCTCCAGGTAACGACTCTGGCAATCACCTAATAAAGAGGCCAAGCTGCCGTGTGATCGCACTACAGTGAAACTCAGTAGTTGAGAAGTCCACCTATGCACAAAAAGCTTCAAATTCACATTTTACATTCTCCCTCCTTAATAGACATGGACAGCCAAGAATCATCAGTTTGAGGAAAGCCACCAACATTAAAGACAGAGAGCAAAACAGAGATAATGCAAGGTAAAAAAAAAAAAAAATGTTTTTTTAAAACTGGAGTCAGTTGTACCTCAATTTTAAAAACGAACAATAATTAATATCCTTACAGAGAAGGGAAGACACTGCACCCATGAAACTACAGCAGTATGTGTGTTGAGGGCCCCCAATATTACAGACCAAGGCCTTCCAACTCTGAGGGGAACATAATTTGCAACCTAGACTTTTATACCTGCCCAAATTATCAATCAAGTTTAAAGGCAGAATGAACACATTTCAGACTTTCAGGAACTCAAAGAATAAACCTCCTCTTCTCCTTCTCTTGGGATTCTACTAGAATGCATGCTCCAACAAAGCAAGAGGGAAAAACAAGAAGGTAAGACATGAGATTCCACACAGGAAAGAGGCAAAAGGAAAGCTACAATGATAACAGCATGGCAGACACAGACAACAATCCATCCAAATTAACGCCGCTCCTCCACCAATCTTCTCCATCTCAGCCAATGGCAAAACCATCTCACCCATGCGTTCAAGTTCAGAAGGAAGAAGTCATTCTTGATTCTCTCTCAAACCCCAAATTCAACATCCTCATGTTTTTACCTTCTAACTAGTTTATAATCTATTCACCACCTTCCATCTCCATCACCACCACCGTATTCTAAGACTCCATCATGTGTCACCTGGTCTAGTGTACAAATGGACAGCTAACTAGTCTACCTTATCCTGCACAAGCCTCTTTCTACATAACAACCAATGATTTTTTTTACATATAAACTAGATCATGTCAGTCTGCTTAAAATCCTTCAATAACTCCTCATTCTACCCAGAATAAAACCCAAGTTTCCTAATATAGCCCACCAAGCTCTGCGTATTCTGGCCCCTGACTATCTTTAGAATTTCCTATCATTTCCCTCTCATGCTCTCTCACTCACTACATTCCAACACTCAGTGGCCCTGCAGATCCTTGAACATGCGAAGCTTTCTTCTGCCTTTACATATCGTATTCCCTTTTTACAAACAACTTCCCCAGCTCTTCACATTGGATTATTCTCATCTTTCATGATTCAACTTAAATGTCATTTCCTCAGCTTTCCTGACCATGAATTCTCAATTAGTCCTTCACCAGGTCAGTTTCCCTTCATTTCCTTTTTCTCAGTGAGCTAAAAAGAAGAATTTTTGTTAAATGAATTTTGGGATGTCCTAAGAAAACGGTATGTGACTATTTAAATGAAGTTACCAAAAAGTATCTAAAATATACGGTTAAGCAAGACAATTTTTAAGAATTACAACTAGATGAGAATTTTCCTACCAGATATTACAACATACTATAAAGTTGCAATAGTTAAGACAGTGTACAACTGGCAGAAAGACAATAAGGCTGACAGATGAGGACAGAAAGCCTAGAACCAGATCCATGTATGACATAAACTTGACATAATAAGAGAGGTAGCATTGCAGACCCACAGGCAAAGGATGACCTTTTCAATAAATGATGCTGGGATAACCAATGATCTGTATGAAGAAAAAAACTATATCCCTATCTCACAACATATCTTATAGAAAAAAACAAATTTCTATTTGAAGACCAAATAAGGAAAACTTTAAAATTCTTTTTTTTTTTTAAGATTTTATTTATTTATGTGACAGAGAGATAGCCAGCGAGAGAGGGAACACAGCAGGGGAGTGGGAGAGGAAGAAGCAGGCTCCCAGCGGAGGAGCCCGATGTGGGACTCGATCCCGGAACGCCGGGATCACGCCCTGAGCCGAAGGCAGATGCTTAACGACTGCGCCACCCAGGCGCCCCAAACTTTAAAATTCTTAAAGGAAAATGTATGACTTCTGAGTATGACAGAATTTTTTGAAATGCTCCCCACCTCTCTCTCACAAACACACACACACACACACACACACACACGCACGCATGGCACAAATATAAAAAGGAAAATACCGATGCATTTGACTTCATTAAAATTAAAACTTTTGGACATCAGTAGCATCAAATTAATAATATAAGCCACGGACTGATGCAGATATTTGTACTACATATAACTGCTAAATGATTAGTTTCCAAAATATGTAAAGAATGATTTAAAATCTATACAAAACTACAAACAACCCACTTAAAAGATGGGCAAAGGATATTCCTAAAAGAAGAAATCCCAATTGGCAATAAAGATTTGAAACGATTCTTCACTACACTAGTAATCAGGGAAATACAAATTAAAAACATAATGAGGGGCGCCTGGGTGGCGCAGTCGTTAAGCATCTGCCTTCGGCTCAGGGCGTGATCCCAGCATTATGGGATCGAGCCCCGCATCAGGCTCCTCTGCTGGGAGCCTGCTTCTTCCTCTCCCACTCCCCCTGCTTGTGTTCCCTCTCTCACTGGGGGTTTCTCTCTCTCTCAAATAAATAAATAAAATCTTTAAAAAAAAATAAAAATAAAATAAAAATAAAAACATAATGAGATACCATTTCACACCCATCAACTTGGCAAAAATTGAAGTCTGACAACACAGTATTGTTAAGGCTAAAGAACAATGCGAACTCTCATTCATTTCTGGTGGAAGGAAATTGATATAACATGTATCTATCTATATAACAATAATAATGTAGTAATGTCTAACAAAATAGAAGATGCATGTACCTTAAGAGCCAGCAATTTTATTCCTAGGAATATATCCTAGAAGGATAGCTTTCGAACTTTTTTTTTTTTTGCTTTCAAACTTTTTTTATCGTGACACACGTATTTTACATCGTAACCCAGTACACACATACTTACTTAACTGAAAGCAAAATTCACAAAACAGTGCTTATTCTTACTATGTGTGACACATTCTGATAGTTTCCATTCTATTCTCATTCATTTTTTAAACGTTGGAGTGACTCACTCAATAGATTTTATAACCACTAATGGGTAAACACATCCAGTTCAAAAACTCATGCCCCAGAAAATATTCTCATATACGTATCTTCTTGCACAAAGGTGAGAGAATGTTCATTATGGCATTCTTTGTCAAAAGAAATTTAAAACAACATATAAGTCAATCAGTGGGAGAGTGAATAAAAAATTGGAGGCATATTCATACAATGGAATATGATACAGCAGTGCAAACCAAAGAACTTGAACCATAAGTATTAACATAAGTAAATCTCAAGAACTTCCTACAAAGCAAAAGAAGCAAGACGCAGAAGAATATATATATGTATATGTATACATATGTGTGTATATATATATATATACACCATTATACCATTTGTATAAACTTTTTAAACATGTAATATACTACATATGGTTGAGGTATATATTTTTATATAATGAATACATAAAGTATAAAGATATGCACAAGAGAAAAGGAAAAAGATCACAAGAGAATACAGAAAAGAAAGTGAAATGGAAAAGCCCAGTGAACAACTGGATACTAAATGGTTAAAAGTTGCCCATCTTGAAAACTGAAGTACTGCCTCCTGGGCCAGCAGCTTCCTTCCAGGCACAGGGCTAATAAAGGCTCAGCCAGAGGGACCGATGCGGCAAACGGAGATTAATCTTCAAAGCTTACAGTGCTCATCTTTGAAAACTGTTCTGTTTAGTAACCAAGTACACTGAGTATCTATTTTTAATTAAGTAATGAAATTCAGAACATGAACAAAAAATGCAACAGGTAGTTGTGGGCGGCTGAGATGTCATAGCAGATGCCCCAAACACAGCCATGTGCCAGTAAGGGTGAGTCACTGTGATATGCTGAAAAAAGATAATAAGGCTTGGCTGCCACAGGTTGCAGTAAGCCCTCTGCTTTCCTCTCTTATATTTCCCAGGCACCATTCCAGAACACTGAACATGTAGACAGCTTCAAGATTAGTAAATCACTAAAAATGACAAAATATGGCATCTTACAAACAGCACATGCTTGTGATCAAATTAACACAGAGCAGAAAGCTAATAAACAGTCAGTAGCCTCATGGAATACTTTCCTAAAATAAAAATGTGGCCCCTCTACCTAAAAGAGTAAACCGAGTACTATAATACACTTCCCACTATAATTTCAAAAATGTCAATTCATTTGTCAAGGAATGACAGTTTAAAGGATTATGGATAATAAAGTTTAAGCAATAATCTATCAGACCAATAAACAGGTTTCCAAGCCAAAAGACCAAACCACGATGGTGCCCAAACCAGGCAACTTCTCAAGGAAAACATCTTACCTCTTCACTCACGCAACCCCAACTTGCTACACTACGTGGGAAAGGTACCATAGCAGACCCTCAGGAGGCCTAAAGATAAATTAAATAAGAAGCCTGTCCTTAAGATTGTGACAGTCTAGCAATGGAGCTTAGAAACACACATACAAATATACTAAGTGTACGTGAGGTATAAAGATTTAGGTGCCATTAGAGAAATAAATAAAGATGAGTTGCTATTTTTAAAAAAATCTTACTTTGAATAGATTCTTACCTATCTATTCCTCCTATGAGCCAGATCTAGAATATAGATACTCACACCTCATCTCTTCAAGGGCAAGTAGCCATATATAGAAACAAGCCTAGTTCTGCGTATGCTGTGCCCTATGGGGTATGCCCCTTGGAGTTCACAGAACTCATAAATGTGTCCCCCATTTCTTGTAACCCTGAGTGCCGCTAATCTAAAAGAAAGGGAAATGCCAATAAGTGACACACTAAAAAGAAGCCATTCTGTGCCCAAACCCCGTCACTGTTTTGCTATAGAAACTTGAGGAATGCACATTTGGCCCAATGGAAGGGTTGAACAAAGAATTGTTAATGAGATTCTGAGGAACTTTCATGAATTTTTCAGACAAGCACTACATAAAGGCATCACTAATGCTCTGGATCAATAAGGCTTTTCACGTCATTTCCGGCAGAGCAACTTTGTTAACGTAGGTAGAGGTATTTGCATTCCTTTTTTAAATCTAAAGTAAATTCCATAAATACTAAATGCCACTGATGCCATTTCAAGTATTTTTCTAGCAGAGCTAGTCCAGACCGGGCCAGGTCTAGTGCATTCATTTCAAATGTATCATCAGATGTACGATTTGCACTTAAATGCTCAACCAAACATTCAGGAATTGGGGAGCACTGGAGAAGGAGTCTACGGAAGAAAAGTAAAGTGACTTCATGCTGATGAACCCAACTGTTCTCTCAGGATACTGATACAAGGAGTAAGAAGTTCGGATGACATCATCTTACATAAGCCAATCCCAGGTCCTCTGGTCATCAGTCCCCTGTCATGTCCTCACCATCTCTTAAAAAAAAAAAAAGTTTGCGACAAACTGAAGAAGAAAGATCTATTTCCATGCCCTATCCATTTGGGACAGTAAACATCCCTGGTTCACGGGTTTGTCTTCTTTTGATGACAGCTTCCCTAAGCTATAATCTGCACCCCACAAAAACCACCCTTACAGGTGCACAGGTCAGTCATCTTTCATATACTTACAGAACTGTATAACCATCACCAGGATCTACTTTTAGGACATTTTTGCCCCAAAAGAAACCCCCCACCCACTAATTAAATTGAAGATAATGCCAGATCTTTTAAAAAGCATCCTACTTTCCAATGAATCCAACTGACTTAGTCTTCTTTATCTCACTACTGAAGAAAGTAAGTGTACATCCCCGTATCTAAGCCTTCAGCTTAGTCAAAAAACAGCAAGACTTATAGAAGGCAAGAGAAACTAAAAAGAAAAGCTAAAAGAGAATCAAGCATGCAACCTACTTCTAGTAAGAAAGTGCTCAAAAACTGATGGGGACATGTCAAAAAGACACAACGCCAACTCAGCGGAGCTCCGATGACAAAGCCAGAGCAACGGAGCAATCAAATAAATGAGCGCTGTGCTTGGATGATAAGCTAGAGACTAAAATAAACACCCCAAATGCCCACTCACATAAACAAGCGAATAAGTGACTGGAGGAGAAGGGATAACGCTTCTCTACGGCAGAATTCAAATTAATAAGTGGGGGGGATAGAAAATTACTTAGAACAGCACCACAGTAATGATGATTGTAGGCCAGAGCCGTCCATGGACAGTGAAATTAGTGGCCAAAAGTACGATGAGGAAGCGAACATCTGCACCGTCTCAAGGCATGGCTCCAGAAAATACTTACCAGGGACAAAGGAAAGCTCGAGCTCGCGCTATAGTGGAGAAATGTGGCGGCGAGTGGTCAAAGTTACCATACCAGTCACAGACACATAAGCATCACGTACTACCTGAACTAACACACTGAAAAGCACACGGTGTCAATTCTGTAGTATTCTTGGGGGTGGGGGGATTCTCACTGTAATAAAGGGAAAACAGTAGATGAACCCATACTGAGCAACACTTTACAAAATAACTAACCAGTGCTATTTTCAAAAGTGTCAAAATCGGGGCACCTGGGTGGCTCAGTTGGGTAAGCATCTGCCTTCAGCTCAGGTCATGATCCCAGGATCCTGGGATTGAGCCCCGCATCAGGCTCCTTGCTCAGCAGGGAGCCTGCTTCTCCCTCTGCCTGCTGCTCCCCCTGCTTGTGCACACTCGCTCTCTCTCTCTGACAAATAAATAAGTAAATAAAATCTTTAAAAAAAAAAAAAAGGGTCAAAATCATGAAAGACAAAGAAAGACAGAAACAGCCACAGATTAAGAAGACCAAGAAGATGAGATGGCTAAATTCAGTTTGGATTCTGGATTGGATCCTGGACCCAAAAAAGGACATGCATGAGTGGGAAAACTGGCAAAATTCAAACAAGGCTTGTAGAACAATCAACAGCATTACAGCAACATTAACTTTCTGTAGGATTTTGTAAATTTTCGGTAAATCTACATTGATTTTGAAATAAAAAGTTGGGACTTTTTAATGCAACATTTCCAGGTGTGAGATTCTACTGTTCCAACCCCACTGTGAAAAATGACTCATTCTATTCTATCGCTATTATAATTCGCCTATTGGGAGAGATTACCAAATGATATCAGATTCAGAATCCCAAAACCCAACTCTTAGAGTACATGCTGGATTGTAGCAGACGTAACAAGAAAACAAGTCAATGAATGAAAAACACACTTGCTAAAAACCACATGGCACGTTGTTAACAAAGAGACATGCCAAAAAAAAAAAAAGACACAAACATTGTGATCATAAAGCAATGGCCCACAACACAAATAAAACAACTTGAAACATAAAACGTCAAGATCTGGACCAAAACCAACTGTGTCAACATATGATAAGATCATGACTTGATGAATTTCTGTGGTGTTCAATCTTTATGAATCTGGTGAGAGAAGTTTATTAGTAGGTAAAGGCTGAATTGGGTCTGATACAGTAGTTGAAGCAGTTCTGGTACATACCCAGACTTCAAGTCAGTTATCCTCAAACAGTTCGTAGCATCCAGTCCCACTTTTCCATTGCGGACCACACTAGATATGAATGGGGAGAGCATTGGAGAAATTCGGTTCAAGGCCACTTCTGGGGACATTTTAGTTTGATTTGTAAATCACCACTGAAAGCAGAAGGAAAGATGGTGGTCAGAATATTCAGAGGAACTAGACAGAAGTTTCCTGAAAACTGCCACAGCACATGGACGTTTCTCTTGCATGAATAAATACTTCGTTTCCCGTCTTATGAGGGCCTCTTCCAATGACCCTCCAGAAGAAACCAACCCCCCGTTGCTCACCTCCTCAGGACAGAGGCTGCACCACTGCTTTTCAGGAACAGAAACAACCCTTCAAATCCAATTCCCCCCTCCTTTCCAAAGCTGACCGCTACACTGCCCCACACGACCTAAGGCTACCTTGCTCTATCTTACAACAGGCAGCTTCCTACTTTGAGGCCTCAAGAAGTCTTCGCTAACGATCCTCTCCCCCAACACACAAAATGTACACACCATTAAGTCAGGAACTGCGCCCTCTGTGTCCCCACAAGAAGGACTTGATTGGTAATACTGTATAACATTCAAGAATAAGTATAACCTGCTTACCGTTGTTACTTACGAGAAATTACTTACGTCTGATATACTGTGCCTCCACCGTGTGCTTTAACTACTCGCTTTGTTATCTCGCCCCTGCAGGGACTATGTCTTGAATCCCTGGTGTTTAACAAAAGTAACTGGCACACACTAAGCACCCAGTAAAAATCTTTTAATAAACAAACGAATAAAGAGATAAAAACCAGAGAAGTATTGACTTATGGAGAGAAGATAGTATGCCCTCAAAAAATTTGGTCGAGGATAATGTATCTGAGGAACATACGTAGCAAAAAGCTATTTAACAATTAAATCATGAAAATATACACTTATCCGGATATTAAGCAACATAAACTAACATGGATCTAAAAGTCTTTGTCTTTCAGGCACTAAGAAGTTCTTACCCTTGAAAATACAGACGTAAAACCAACAAAGCATATCTAAATTATTTGGAAGCCCATGGGGCTGGGGAGGGAACGCATGAATTCCTCTAAATAGATTTCTCAATGAAAACCTCTACTTTCAGAGGTGAATAAGTCCATTTAAATAATCACTTTCGTCCTCAATCTGAAAGGATAACCCCGCATCAAAAGCAAATTAATTTCTTACAAGTTACGACTACAAGGAAATGATGTTCTGGTCCTAGTTTTCATATATTTTACCATAAGAGGACTTACAAGTCTCTGCTAAAATAAATATTGAAAACCAGTACCTGTTTTAATCACTTCAGATAGTAATAGAGGGAAGGACTGCGATGATCTTTCAAAAAATAACTTGGTGACCTTATATAGTGATGACACCCAGAAGCACCTTCGAGGCAGTAAAAGCTTTATACTTCAGTACTCAAATCATCCTTTCTGCAAATATAAAACAAGCTCCTCTTCCAGCCACTTAACAGATGACCTCCCTCCACCATTCCAATGTCACTACAAAGTAAGAATAAACATCTAATGCCCTGTATTATCAATCATAAAAATCACGCTGTACATTTTTATAATACTACCACTTGTAAAGAGCTTCCAAATACATTCTTACAGCTGATCTGCACAATCCTGGGCAGTAGGCAGGTATCAGAATTCCCACTCCACAGGAGATAAGGATAACTTCTGTAATTTGTCTTGAACAGCGTACTAACCCATATTATCATTTTGAAGCTTATTTTTTTCCTATTCTGCGACATTTCCATTCTTATTTCTATCCACTGATGTCACAGTTCTTGAAAGGATGCTTATCTAGATCATATGCAAAACACAGAAACACTCATCTGGAAAAAAAGCGAAGGATCTCACCTACATTACAAAATTATTCTTCCATGCTTTTTCCCATAATATCTATCATTATTTTACCTCTCATTTCTATGAAAAATGGAAAAAGAATCAACACATTCTGAAAAACCAACTGAGTATCAGGCACTGTATTACCCACCTCTACCTGTAATTTCATTTACTTCCCCCCCCCAACAACCCTGTTCTCTATTATTGTTCCCATTTCACAGATAGGAAAACTAAAGCTCAGCAAGACTAAGTAACTTATTCAAATTCACAAACGCAGCAAGAATAAAGATCAGAATTCAAATCCAGATGTCCCTCCCAGTCCAGTATACCCATCCTCCTCTCACTTAAGCATGTATAATTGCAATCACCAAAGAGAAGGGCATCAAAGTCATCTGTTCAAGTATATACCTTATAAAATTGGAAGAGAAAAAAATTATGAATTTGAACTAACGGTTGCTCAACCACTAGAAACACATTTGACTGCAGCTGGTCTGCTGCCAAAGCTGGCCTGAGTGATCCACCAGTCAAATGCTACAGGGAAGAAACCTGTACCAAAAGTCAAACTGTACTTAAAGGTGACAACAACCCATCCCAATTCAGCAACTATCAGGACCTTCGACTAACACCTGAAGGAATGAATTTCTTTGTTTCAGAACAGCTACAATACCATTTTTTAACAGTGCAAGACTTCCTGCAGCGTTAAAATCTGTTTCAACCGTAGGTGTAGTGACTTCTCTAAGACAGAGGGGAAATAAATGCTCCAAAACCAGAGGTCACGACATAGCCAAAGATGATGGTTCTTCGGTGTAAGCCTTTTGAGCCAGGGATATGGATAGGGGATTACCCCCAACAGTGGCTTTTACACGTCACAGTTCTATAAAGATCCCAGCTAGACACAAATTTACAGCGGCCAGCCTCCCCTGAATGCTAGCTGTGCAATTTGTATTTCCTGATTTTGACGTACTACAGAAGGAAAATGCAGAAATAAAATTTTTACGGGGTCTGCTGCTCAAAACAGGGTCACATAAGGTCCTCTGATGGGCAGCCTGGGGACTACAAAGACGTCTAAGGCATCGTCCAGTATCTCGCAATTAAGATGGGATGACAAACACGGAAACGTGTGCCCTGCTGACGTCATGGAACGGAAAGGGGTGGCGTCCTGCTGCGTCACCTCAACGTCATACAGCGCACGAGGGAAGTTAAGTGGGGAAGCAATTTCTCCAGGGGCAACATTCGAGAAAAACAAGTCGGCTCAGACCCAAAGAATGACCACCGCACTCTAGGGGCCATCTAAAAAGGGATACTCTCCCTTTTCTCAAACTGTATGGTCCCCTCATCAGGATGGCAGGAGAAAGGAGTCTGAGGTTACTGAGGGAGCAGGGGGCGAGCTAGATATGCAAAAAGAGCAGCCTCTGGCCTTGGGGGACTCGTTTTTGCGGAGACCAGCATGATGGGGATGAGCAGGGCATCTTTGGAACGGGGGCCTTCTCTATAGGAAGAGGCGGCGAGCCCTGGGCATACTTAAACCACGGTCCTGTGCACAGGCCACCTGTGCGACTCGGGATCCAACCTCCCCGCACCAGCCCCAGTCCAGGTACCTGGAACTTAGTCCGATCGGTAACCGGCGACTACGTGGGGTACAGGTTACCCGAGCGCGCCCCCGACTGACGCACCGACCTGCGCGCGCACCGCGAGCCGGATGCGTGCGCGCCCCCGGACGTCCCGCCCCGCCCCGCCCCCTCTGCGGCCCGGGAGCCGGGCGGCGTGCGCGCCCCCGGACGCACCGAGCCGGGCGCTCGGAAGGGCGTCCCCGCAGTGCCTGAAAGGTCCTTGC
This sequence comes from Ursus maritimus, assembly GCF_017311325.1. Lineage (NCBI taxonomy): Eukaryota > Metazoa > Chordata > Mammalia > Carnivora > Ursidae > Ursus > Ursus maritimus. The sequence continues at coordinate 21,510,988 of NW_024426774.1, read as the reverse complement.
TCCGCGCCGGCCTCGTGGGTGGCGACCGGCGTGGAGCCTGGAACTATGAGAAGGGCTCTGTAACGAGAGGTGGTGCAGGGAGACCGTCCCGGGAAGAACAGAGGGCGGTTGGGGGCGGGGTTATTTCGGGCAGTCAGGTGGGCGACCCGCAGAGGCGTCTGGAAGGCCCGCGTCGTTAGGGAGCGTAGGAGCGGCCTTTCTGGTTACCAGGTCGGACAGAGGGCAAAGGTCAGCCTCCGGGTTGGAGAGCACCACCTTTGGGCCATGGCCGCATCTGGGGAACCCGGCCAGCAGTGGCAGGAGGAGGTGGCCGCGGTGGTAGTGGTGGGCTCCTGCATGACCGACCTGGTCAGGTTAGTCCGGCTCAGTACGCAGAGCCTGCGGTCGCGGGAGGGGGCGGACTGTGCTTGGCAGCGGGGCTTTGGCGATGGACAGTGCCCGCTTTCCGGGTGAGCTACAGGTTTCCCTAGCCAGCAGCCTGCCTCCCTGGCGTGGAGGAGGCAGAATTTGAGTTGGTAAGGTGACTGTCAGGTTAGGGAACGTAAGGGGCCAGGGTGTAGTGGAAGCTCTTAACTGTTACTAGAAGCACCTGCAAAGATCCTCTCCGGTTTTCTTGACGAGTCTCCTGAACCTGTCCCCTGACTAGCCTGAGTAACTTTGGTCAAGTCATTTTATCTCTTGAGAACGTGCCCAGCTCCCAGGGTTGTTATGAGGACTAAATGAAGGAAAGTGTTTTGTGAACAGTGACGTGAGCCAGGTTGGGTATTATTCGTCTTAACTTGAATGAGTGGAGCTGGGGTCAAAAAAGGCGATCAATCAATCACCTTTCATCATACTGACTGTTGGCATTCCTGCAATAGTTCATATTTACACCTTGTTTTCGGTATTAGTATCAGTATTTGGGCTATCTTATGGCAACCCGAGTGTGAGTCAAAATAACCCATAAACACAATGTTTACAACCATTAAAAAAAAGATCAAATAATGAAAATATGCTAAGTGATGGAGAGACTGCTCATTTGTCTTTTTTTTTAAATGAAAATGGCGGAGTGCTTAGCTGGCTCAGTACTAGAGCACGAAAGTCTTGATCTTGGAGTTGTGTGTTCATGCCGCACCTTGGGCTTAGAGCCTACTCAAAAAAAAGAAAGAAAATGGCTTTTCTGATTATAAAAATAATATATGTTCATTGTTTTAAAAAATCAGATATTGCAAGAAAATTCTACCATTCAGATTGCTTCCATTTAATATTTTTGTGAATGACTTTCCAAATATGCTGTTTTTACATTACAAAAATTAAAAATGATCAGGCATACTACAGTAAGACCTCATCTGTCCTGCAACCTTGCTTTTCCAAAGGATAGCAGAGAGCCTGGAAATAAGTAAAAGGGTCTTGGGAAAATCAAGTCACCAAATCTCTGCACCACCTGTGTTTTACTTAGAAAACAGATCCAGGATCTGTATGTAACCAGTTTACTCTTTTATTGCTTAAAATATTTATAAGCTAGGTTATCAAATTTCCAGACCAAGAGTAGAAAGGGGGAGAGACTGCTAGTGCAGGTATAGTGATTGTCAAAAAAATTATAGGTACACTGGCAAAAGAAAGCTAAACAATTTTCCCATGCACCCTAACTGAATAAGTGTCAGGTTTAAAATTCAGAGCCACTTTCTTCTTAGTCTGAGCATTATGTGAAGATTGACCATCAACATTAAGGATAATTATACTTCATAAAATGAATACTTTTCATACTTGGGAGAGGGTGGAGTGTCAAAGGCTCATGTAGCATCTGTCGGGATTTTAAAATCTTATTTAAGAGCTAGAAGAATTTGGGGTCCCTGAATGGCTCCGTCAGTTAAGCGTCCAACTCTTGATTTCAGATCAGGTCATGATCTCAGGATCATGAGATTGAGCTCCACGTGGAGCTCCACGGAGCCTGTTAAGATTCTCTCTCTCCCTCTGCTCCCCACCCTTAAAAAATAAAAAAAGATATAGAGGAATTAAGAGATTATTTAACCCAGCCCTTCAGTTCATAAAGGAGTAAAATGAGGTCCAGAGAAATAAAAAACTCTCACGTTGTATATAACCTTTCTAATTTTTCTTCTCTCGCCATTTTCTTTCCTTCTCTCGCCATTTTCTTTCCTTTGTAAAATAACTAGGTTTCTACTTCTCATGAATCACTAGTAAAAATTTTACTCCCTTAGAGACTGTCTCATGGCTCTTCTGCAAACTTCTATGGTTGCTGATTACTCCTGCCTCTGACGATCTTTACAAAACACCTGAGTATAGAATTTTTATTTAAAACCCTGCATCTGTGATAAACTTGGGTCTAACTTTCCCAGTTGTGGTACGTACCATGATTGTGTTAGTTTCCTCTTGCTGCCAGAACAAATTGGCACAAACTTAGTGGCTTAAATAATATAAATTTAATATAGTTCTGGAGGTCAGCAGTCTGACACAGATCTCACTGAGCTAAACTCAAGGTGTCTGTAGGCTGTGTTCCTTCCTGGAGGCTCTAAGGGAAATCTGTTTTCTTGCCTTTTCCAGCTTCTAGAGGCTGCCCACATTCTTTGGCTCATGGCCCCTTCTTCCATCTTCAAAGCCAGCAGTGGTCAGTCAGGTCTTTCTCACCTGGCATCACTCTGATGCTCGCTTTTTCCCTCCCTCTTCTACATTATAAGAACCCTTGTGATTACATTGGACCCAAATGGATAATTCAGGATAATATCCTTATTTTAAGTTAGCTTATTAGCAACCTTAATTTCCCTTGCCATGTTACATAACATAAGTTCTGGGGGTTAGGAATGTAGACGTCCTTGGGGCAGGGTGGGGGAGGGGACATTATTTTGCCTACCACAGTGGTGAAGCTTATAGTCAAAAACTCTTACAATACTTAGAGCTTGGGGGATCACTGAAGCCCATCATCAGTTCAGTCTCCACATTTTACAGGTGAGATAACTAAGAGACTAGTTAGATGACTCACCCCAAATGACACAGCCAGTTAGTGGCACAGTGAAAGCTGGAAACCCATGTTTCCCAAGCTTTATCTTTGCATTATATCATTCTACCTCTGCCTCCGGCTGGTATTTATTGCCCTTTTCATCTGCAGTTCATTTGGAAGCTTACAGTGTGTGCATTCACTGTGTACTTCGTAAGCTGATAAAGAACAACTAAGGATTTATAATCTTCAGGTCTAAAGATGGTACCTTCGTGACAGTCCCTTACTTTATTTCTTGGTTGAACTGGAGCCAGCCTGGGCACCCGTGTCTATACGGGTGTATGTTAGAATGACTGCAGAAATAAAACTACTTCAGTGGCCAGGCCCTTGGATGCTCTTGGACAGCATCCAATCCAATTCACTTTCTGTATTACATTACTGTGTGCCAGACACTGCTAATTCAATCAATGAGCAACTTTTTTTTCATGTCTAATTTCAGTTTGCTATGAATAGTAAGCTCTGTGTACTAATAATTTTAAAACATCATTAGCTCATCCAACATGGCAAACAGTGAACATTATTTAATACCCACCTATGTTTATCATTACTCTCTTCTTAAACACTCATCTCTGAAGTTCCACAATGCAAACATAAGAGAAATCAAGCTTGTGGAAAATTAAGTCAGAGTTCTTCCAAAGACAGGATTCCATGAAAACTCAACAACAGATGAACTTCTTGAGAGATTAAGCTCACAGATCTTTGTTAATCATGCTTTCACTAATAATCTTTATTTCTTATGACATGTATCACCCATGTTTTATTCACTCGGCAAATATATATTGACTTTATATGTATATATGCCAGGTACTCCCCTAAGTGCAGATGATGCAGCTGTGAAAAACACAGCCAAAAATCTCTGCCTCGTGGAGCTTACATTCTAGTGGAAGAGACCATATCAGTAGAAATAAGTAAAATGTGTAGTATGTTAGATAAATGCTAAGGAGGAAAATAAGGCATGAAAGGAAGATGGGAGTAGTGATTTGCCCACAGAAAGCCTTGCTGAGAAGGTGATTTTGAGTAAAAACCTAGAGGAGGAAAGGAAGCAAGCCATACAGATACCTGGGTAAGAGCATATGCAAAGGCCCCGAGGTGGAATCATGCCTATTGTGATGGGTGAACAATAAGGAGTCCAGTGTGGCTGAAGAAGAAAAAAAGGGAGGGGGAGGGCAATTAATGATTAAAGGATGTTGGGTCATACCCTGAATAAGATGAAAAGCCATTGGAGGGCTTGAGTAGAGGGGTGACCTAATCTGATTTACATATTAATATCATCACTATGGGGGCTGTGTGAGAACAGACTGAAGGAAGGCAAAGGCAAAAAAGGGGAGACCAGTTCAGAGTCATTACAATAATCCAGGCAAGAAATGATGGTAGCTTGAAAGCAGTCCAAGTGAGGAGAAGTGGGCATGTTTTTATTATATTTTGAAGGCAAAGCTGACAGGATTTGCTGAGGACTACAGATGGGTCAGGGATTACTCCCAAGTTCTGTGGCCTCTGCACATGGAAGGGGAAGCTGACCTTTGCCGAGAAACAGAAGACTGGGAGCAGAGCAATCTGGCTTAGCGGGGGGGCAGTATCAGGAGCTCAGTGTGGACATGTGAGATTTGAGGTGCTTGTTAGACATCCAGCTGAGGCCGTCAAGAAGACAGATAAAGGAGTTTGGAGTTCAGAGGGTAGGACCAGCTGGAGATACAAATTTGAGAGTCATCAGTGTATCGAGGATATTTGAGGCCATGAGACAGGATGAGATCACTGAAGGTCTGAACTCCTAGGGCACTCCAACATCTACAGCATCCTTTCTTTACATAATTTATCTCCCATCTCCCAGTCTCTCTTACCCCTAAAACTTGCTTTGAGACAAGCTCAATACAAACCCATGTTTACATTTCCATGGCGATAGACTATGATGTCAGCTAAAACCCTGTGTTATCCCTTTACATGCTCCAATTAAAAGTGATGGCTTGAGAGATAAGGCTCATGTTCAACCAAGCATCTAAATTTAATCCTTGGCAAGTCAGGAAATGATTGCTTAATTCTCAAAAGATTTTAATTGGATGGCGGAATAAGTGAATTTAGAAGCTTTTCGATCCAAAGTGGATGAAACATAGGACCTAGATTACTTTTTTTAAAAAGCCAAAAATGTATACCATACCTAGAAAAGGTTACATGTGTCTAACGTATTACAGTAACCTCTAACCTGCATTCCGCTGGAAGCCTCTTGACTTGTCATATTTGGAACAGAAAAATCTCTTCTGCTTCGCATTTTCAGTAAAGTAAAAGCCAGAGGAATGTTGACCTGAGGAGTAACACGCATTCCCAGTGTTAGAGGAATATCCTTTATTATCCTTTCTGCTCCTAAAGTTGGTCTTGAAAGTTGCCTATCAGTTACCAACTCTTAATACTTTGTCAAATATGTTTCTGTCAACCAAATTCCCTAACATCAAAAGAGATCATTCATGGGAAATTTGCTAATTTTGGTCCCTTTGAGGAAAACACATTAAAAAGTAAACTGCAAAACAAAACTAAAAAGTAAACTGCACACGACAAAGCAAGCACACCTACCGTGCGGTGCTGCGAACAAGTTCCTTTAGGGATCCGTTCCCTTGCCAGCTCTTCACACCCTAGCGTCTGCCCTGTGGGGAGAGGAAGGTTGGGTGGGCTTCGTGACGGATGTCTCTTCAGTATTTTGGTTGCTCGCGTACACTGTTGAAAGACGGGGACTGTGCTCAGTGCTAGGGATACTGCGATGAGCAAAACATGGCCCTTGCTCCCGAGGAACTTCTAGTCCGAGGGAGAAGGCAGACACGAAGAGGGGTCATCGCAGTGTGATGCGGTAAGTGCCTGCAGGTTCTGTGGGAGTCCAGGGAAAAGCGCCTGGATGGGGTGCCTCCTGAGCCAAGCTTTAGAAAATAAGCAGGTGCTAACCCAGCAAAAAAGAGGAGGGAGCGCATTCTGGCCAGCTGGGATAACCCACAGGGGCAAAGTCACGGCTGCGGGTATGCGCGGAGCGTGCTGGGACAGCCGCTACTGGGTCCGTAGAGTCAGAGGTAAGATGTTGCGGAGAGGCCTGGTCAGCCACGCTGAGGCGCTTGGGTTTTATTCCGTAGACCCTGGGAACCAATAAAGGGTTCAAAGGACAGGAATGACATTTCCCATAGCTCCCTGGCTGCCAAAGTGAGGATAATGCCCTCTCTAACCCATCCGACAAACGTATCGTGAAGCTCCAATATGACCCGTTTGTGATTATTCGTGATGATGGGAATGTGGAAGAGGCATGAGCACCGAAAACCAAAAACTGTAGATAAGTGAAAATTTTTAATAATTGATTCCAGAATACATTATTTTTTGTACGCTGATTTATCTCATTATATTTGCTTAGGATAAAATTAATTCCATTTGTATTTCTTTAACCTACACCAGCAGATGGCAGGAAGAAGTAGCCTAGATAATTACAATGTGATGACAGAAGTCATTTTGAAATTTAAAGTTTACTATAATTAATTGGCAAAATAGAAAATAAAATACCGGTTTTGTAGTTATTTGTCACTATTCATACTTGCCTTCTTCAGTGAATTAAAATGTTTTTCATCAGGAACTTCAGTGAATGCTTCAGTCTCACTAGTTCCCCTTCTGCTCTATTTCTCTGCATCCTGATTTTCCCACATACCTTATTGCATCCCCTGGTTGTCCAGTCCCCTCTCACTAGTCCCCCATACACATGTATTTCTCCTGCCCTCTCCTCCTGCACGTTCTAGCTCCGGGATTAGCTCCTTCTCAGCCTCTCTATCCAGGCTTCTCTTCCTTGTCCAGAACTTTGCTCAGCTGGGAGGCAGGAGGTCTGTGTATAATTATTCAAAAAGATTTAGTTGCCATCTGATGGCATTTTAATTTTTAAATATGTTCTAACTACTTGACCTCTGTGCCTCTCCCAGTGCCCTCTGTACCATCAGTCTTCAGTCCTGTGTCAGAGGGATGAAGGAGGATGCAGCCCCTTTTTGTTTCCTTTATTCCAACCATATTGCCTTTTAATAACTGGTTTACTTCTCTCCTTGGGCCACGCTTGTACACAGCACTTCTGCACTGCTCTCACCTCACTCTGACTTCTTGCATACACAGGCATCTGTCATCCCAACTATCTCCATAAATGTCTTTTAAGGTGCAGACCATTCATTCAAAAATATTTACTTCTGGGGGCGCCTGGGTGGCTCAGTCAGTTAAGTGGCTGGCTCTTGATTTCCACTCAGGTCATGATCTCAGGGATCGAGCCATGTGTCGAGCTCCGCGATCAGTGGGGAGTCAGCTTGAGGATTCTCTCTCCCTCTCCCCCTCCGCACCATGTGCATGCTCTCCCCCTCTCTAAAATAAACAAATATTTACTTCTGACCATGATGGAGTGACTAGTACCAGACTTACCTTCCCACCAGAAACAACAAGAAAATGGGGTATACTTAAAAAGTTAAAAATTGAGCTACCCTATGATCCAGCCATTGCACTACTGGGTATTTACCCCAAAGATACAGACGTAGTGAAGAGAAGGGCCATATGCACCCCAATGTTCATAGCAGCAATGTCCACAATAGCTAAATCGTGGAAGGAGCCGAGATGCCCTTCAACAGATGACTGGATTAAGAAGTTGTGGTCCATATATACAATGGAATATTACTCAGCTATCAGAAAGAACGAGTTCTCAACATTTGCTACAACATGGACAGCACTGGAGGAGATAATGCTAAGTGAAATAAGTCAAGCAGAGAAAGACAACTATCATATGATTTCTCTCATCTATGGAACATAAGAACTAGGATGATCGGTAGGGGAAGAAAGGGATAAAGAAAGGGGGGGTAATCAGAAGGGGGAATGAAACATGAGAGACTATGGACTATGAGAAACAAACTGAGGACTTCAGAGGGGAGGAGGGTGGGGGAATGGGATAGACCGGTGATGGGTAGTAAGGAGGGCACGTATTGCATGGTGCACTGGGTGTTATACACAACTAATGAATCATCGAGCCTTACATCGGAAACCGGGGATGTACTGTATGGTGACTAACATAATATAATAAAAAATCATTTAAAAAAAAAAAAAAGAAAAGAAAATGGGGTATATAAGGGACAAAATATATGAAGCAGCTATTTCAGATGTTAGACAATAGGCATGTTATCCAGACGAGAAAGGAAACAAACAGGTGGGTCCTAGAGGCACATTACTGACCATGGCACAGCGAGAAGAAACTCAAGGAAGTATGGCAGTATCAGTGAGTCGAGAAAACGGAGTTCATAGCTTAGGGAGACTAAGGTGGCTAGAATTTGTGGGAACATGTACTGGAGAGGAAAGAGCTAATCAGCGAAAGGCCTAGAAGTCTGCATGGGAGTCCCCTTGAGTCTGTTGGTAAATAATACATGGACATACATAGAGACTCCACAAAGCTGGGCCGCTACTAGAGAGCTCTAAGCTGAACATTTCCCAGAAATTATACAGGAATGGGAGGTATTGCATTCTATTTGGCCAGAGACATTATTGAACCGTTGGAGCATTCAGTAGAGATCCCAGAAGGACCACAACTTAGTAAAAGGGGTAAACTTGCCCTAAGTAAAGGCTACTCTGAACTCTCCCTAATAAATCTCAAAAGCAATCCTCAAAAGTATCAAACAGATAAACTATTTAGCTGCCCAAAAAACCAAAGTTCAACCCTTTGGAAAAACACAACAAAATTAAGACACCCGATTGTAACATTTGCAATATTCAGCATTCACTCAAAAATCAATAGTCATGCAAAGAATCAAGAAAATATAATCCATAACCAAGGGGGGAAAGCCAATCAAAATTGATACAGAGAAATAGCCAGGATGGTGGAATTAGCAGAAATGGATTTTAAAAGAGCCATTATAAAATGCTCAGTGATTTAAAGAAAAACATGAATGTCGTGAGGAGAAAAGTGGGAGATACATAAAAGAACCAGATAGAAGTTCAAGAAATGAAAAATGCAGTTTTTGAAATGAAAAATCACTTGATGGGCTTATCAGCAGAGTAGACATTACAAAAGAAAGGATCAGTGTACTTGAAGACAGATTATCTAAATTGAAGCATAGAGGAAAAAATGACCAAAATACACAGAGTCTTTGTGATGTGAGACAAAGAGTCTGTCGTTTGTGTAATTGGAGTCTCAAAAGAGTGGGTGAGGCGTGAGGCACAAAAAATATTTGAAGAAATAATGGCTGAAAAATTTTCAGATTTTATGAAAATTACAAACGGGTAGACCTAAGAATTCCAGTGAACCTCAAGCAGGATAGGCATACTGTAAACCACAAAGCACGTTGTAATCAAATTCCTGCAAACCAATTATAAACAGAAACTCTTAAAAGCATCCAGAGGGGGTGATAAACAGACATTACATATAAGGGAACAAAGATTCATTGCAGACTTGCAAGCCAGGAAAAAAAAAAAGAAATGAAATCTTTAAAGTGCTTAAAAAATAAACTGTCAACATAGAATTTTATATCCTTCAAATAAGAAGGGGAAATGAAGACAGAAAAACAATATCTGAGAGAATTTATCACCAGAAACTCGCACTACAATAAATGTTGAAGGAAGTTCTTTAGGCAGAACCGAAATGGTACTAGATGGAAGCTGAGATCTACCCAAAGGAATGAAGTGCCCCAGAAATGCTTAATATATGGACAAATACAAAGACTTCTTTCCTCCATTTCTTAATTTCTTTAAAAGGCAACTGATGGCTTAAATAAAAAATAACAGCACAGTGTTGTAAGGTTTATATCATATAGAAGTAAAATATGTAACAATACTAGCACAAAGATTAGGAAGGGAAATAGAAGAATAAATTACACTTACAAGTAAAGTGGCTTAGTAATGTTTGAAAATAAGCTGTGATAAGTTCAAAGATGCTCGTTGTACACCTTAGATCAATCACTTTTTAAAATAGAAAAAAGGGAGGGGTACCTAGCTGGCTCACTCAGTGAAACACACACGATTCTTGATCTCAGGGATCTAAGTTCGAGCCCCATGTTGTGTATAGAGATTACTTAAAAATAAAATCTTCTTTTTTAAAAGATAGGAAAAAAGGAGTTAATCACATCAGTAGTGAAGATGAAATGGAATACAGTTAATCCAAAAGAAGATCGGGAGAGAGGAGAGAGATAAATGAGCATTAGAATGTCAGACAGTGATATGGATCTGAAGAAAATCGCTAGGAAGCAATGAGTGTTCTTCCCATGAACACTCTCACATTTCTGCATGATCAGGACTTTCTGAGCAAAGATCACCAGCACCAGGATTAAAGAATATTTGAATGGCAAACAAACCTTGCAAGTCAGAGACTTCTGGAGAGATTTAGGGACTTCTTCCTTGGAGACATTTATTTACATTCTAGGGGTTGTAAACTTAGAGACCCCCCACTCCTTCGCTCCCTTGAGAGGATTCGTTTATATTACAAAGCAAAGGTCACCGGGCTGTCTTTTCTCCCTCTCCTTCTTCCCCACCCAGGAGGGGAGGAGAAGCAACAGCTGTGTCAGCGACTATATAAACTCCCAAGAATTCATTATTTGGAAGTTCCTCTCATGTCACCCTGGGGGAGAGTGGGACACAGAGAACTAACACAATTATGAGTAATTAAAAAGCTGTCTCTGATCCAGAAACATAGTATTCCTAGTCAGAATGAATGAACACTTAACAAAAATTAGGAATAGGGACATCTGTAAGGTGGTCTGGGAAGGCCTCTCCTAGGAGGGAACATCTGAGCAGAGATGGGAAGGAAGGCAGCCACGTTAGACCATAACATACTCCTCTTTATTGCTTCCCGTGCCTAGCACACTTTTTCACACAAGCAAAATTTAAATAAATAAGATTCAAGGATAGGACACTCTGAAAGGCTGGCCACTTGTGACCAATATTCTTCATATCTATTCTACAAATTCAAGAATAGCTACCTCTTCAGGCAAAACTACTTTTTAGCCCCAGACTGATTAGCTAGGAAAAAATAGGAGTTAATAATCAAAATCAGTTTAAAAAAAAAACGGTTTAAAGTATAATTCAGCTTTCATTCCCTTAAATCCTATGTCTGCAGGTTTAGGGTTAGGAACCACAGAATGAAGATTCGAAGCTAAGTTTTGTTGTTTTTTGTTTTTTTGTTTTTCGGTTTTTTTGCTTTTTTTACAGAGCTAGAAAGAGAGATGACTAGGTTGGTTTGGAAATGATACTCGTTCCCGTAAATGGGACATACACAAATGCTGAGAACAGATACGGTTGAAGAGTACAGGCAGCAGGAATAGTAAATGAGTGTGATGAATTTTAATTGGGCAATAATAGTACAATCCCCTATTACAGAGGCATACAGGCTTGCAGCCAGAAGAAGAAAGGGTGGGATGCAAAAAGCCAAAAAGCAACATATTCCTCGACTTTGGGCTGGAGCCGGGATCGTGTGACCTCTTTGGTCGAAAGACTTCTCATCCCTCTTTCACCAGGTCATTCCTTCCTTTGGTATGAATCATCTCTGAGAGTCTGTAACAAGCACATCATTGTCAAGAAGCTAAAAGCAATTGATTAGTTGTTCTGATAACACCTGTCAGTGAAATAAGTCAGAGCACAAAACCCAGGCATTTAAGGAGTTGACAAGTATTATTAAACCTGTTTTGCAAGAGAAGAAGCTGGTTCAAAGAGGGGAAAGCTGTCAAAGGGAATACAATCAGTAAGTGGCTCAGGCCTGCTGCCTTGCGCAACGAGGCTCTAGCCACGTGACCTCTCAGGGCACAGAAGACTGCGGGGCCATTTATGAACATGTAGCAGTGTTTCCTCCTGCGCAAATTTAAAATGTGACATTTTTAAAGCTACGAAGTTGTTTTAAATTCAGTTATATTTCTTATGATTGGTTTTCTCTGTCTGGGTTTTCTCCCTCATTCAGAAACTTCACTCTCTGTTTAATTTTTAAATGGTAGCAACAGTGTATTACTACCAGTATACTGCTCCCTTTTTATTTTCCTTGGAGCACTTTGTCCTTGGCGCCCTGCATAATGTCATGTTCGAATTGGGGCAAATCAGAGCAATGCTTTCATCCAAGGGATGGTGCTTTGTGCAGGTCCTTTCTTGAGCCAGACCTTAATTTCAAGATTTTAAGAAGGAAAGAGATAGGAAAGCCTAGGTCAAGGTAATTTAGGATTTATAATTCCCAAATGCTTCTGCCTGTCTGTAACTAACTTTCTAGTTGCTCTCAACTCTGCTTTCCACTCCAATTCATTTACTTTTAAAAAAAGAAAAATCAATAAGCAGTAAACTCTCTTAGTCTCGGTTCAATAGAAAGGTCCAGGACAAAGGTTTAAGAGCATATAATCTGTGCGGGACTATAATCCAGGGAGCAAGAAAAGCCTTTACAAGTACACTTGACGTGTGTAACTAACTGGTTCCTCGATGCTGTGGACAGCCGGGGAACCATGACAAAGGAACAGAAACCCTGGAATGGAAAACGAGTGGCACTGGGCAAGGCTGTGTTAGGTTGAGCCTACAAGGAGCCAGCTACCAGCCCAGGTAGCTGGAAAAAGATGCTGAGAAGCCAGATGAGCCTGAAGGAGTAACAAGTGGCTTCCCATAATGCACAAATATATTCTTGTTGCATATACCTCTGTGTATAAAGTAAAACATGAACTTCTGCTCCCTCTCTCCACCCTTTTCATGGATACCTGTCATTAACGTTTCATTTTCTGTGCATTTACATATTATGAGGACATATACGTATCTTTTTATTTTTAAAAAACATGAGTTGGGGCGCTCCCCTCTACTTGTTAGATGCTGCCTAATTCACGAATCGCTTAATAAAGCCAATTTGATCTTTAAAAGAGAAAAAAAACATGAATCAGATCATAATAATCTCATGCTCTGACATGTTTTCTTTTTTTTTTTTCCACTCATATGTTGCTTGCATCAGGGTTAGGATTTATTATGTTGTCAGCAAGTAGCTTTTGTCCCAGAGAGGTATACTAGAAAACACCGATTTAACATTTGTTGAATTAATACGTGAATGAAGAGTGATAGTCTGATTTCTAGTTACAGTTCTACTTACACGAGAGGAGTGCTGCTAACACCAGGAACGCAGTGGGCAAGGTCTGGTAAACCGTGGAACTGTCATTGCCAGATAATTGAACATCCCCGCCAGTCTCCTCCTTCCCATTCATCAACACCTCCAAACCTGCAGTTCAGAAGTAGGAGTGGAAGCTACACAGGGGAGACACAGAGAAGAAAGGTGTGGGGGGGATAATCTTCCCTCTTCCCTTCTCAGTGCTTGGCTGAGACCCTGGTACACATGGGAGATGCCCAGGGGAAAAGGAGTAACTCCCCAAGGTGATTAAGAATTCAGGGATCCTACCAGGGAAGGGAGAAGGGGGAGGCCTCTTAGGGGAGAGTAAATGACTTAGGAAAGATGAACTGGCCCTCGGTAGAATGAAGAGGAGGTATGACGATGTTTGTGACAACGTTTGTCCGGGTGTGGTGTTGACTTCTAGTCTGTGACAGGAGTCCGTCCTTGCCGGTTGATGAAACTCCCAGGGAGGGGATTCATGGCTGTTGAGTCCTTTGGGGGGACTGGTCTTTAGGCAGGAAAGGGGCAGTTCAGAGAAAGCTTCTCCCTCCATTTGCTACTTTTCACGTGCCTACAGTTCAATATAAGCAGTATACCAAAGGCATATTTGGCCAGCGTGTCCTGAGCTCCTCCAGTCATATTCTGCTACCCTTCAGGGAGACAAGGGAAGTCTCTTTAAAAAATTCACTCAGTCAAAAAAATATGTTAAGCCCATGCTAAGTGTCAAGCACTCTGGATAAAATGGAGAACATGACAGACTTGGTCCTTGTCCCCATACAGGGAGAGTCTACAATTGAAGGAAGAAAGAAAGAGTAGGGCAGAGATACAGAAAGAAAAGAGTGGAATTCCAAAGGAGGGAGATGTCTGTTTCAGTGATGGCTAAATGAGTACGGTGCTTGTGTTAATATAAGTTGTTTAGAAAGGAGTTTAAATCCCAGCCATCTGCTCCCACAACAAACACATAACACTGTACCCCCGATTTCACTCCTCCGTCCTATATATACACATCCCAATAATCATCTGCTGATATAGTTTTCATGATTTCCCATGGCCAATAATAAAGATATACTGGATTCAAACCAGAGTACTGTGACCCAGATCTAAGCATAAATATAGTGAAGTCATAAGTTTCTATACCGACAGTCTTACTAATTAAGTTATTTGGCCTGTTTTGAGCCACAGTGGATATTTTTTCTTTTGAAGGTTGTTATAGATGTTGTCTGTAGCAGCGTCAATAAGCCAAGAATTCACATAGTTACCCAGTCGCACAGATTACTCATCATTGCCTGTTCATAACAGAATCCTAAAATGTTTAAGATTTCTGATGCAAATCAAAATCTCATCATCACTTGTCATTGCTAAATTAAATGACAGGATAATAACATTACATTAAAACCATTTTTCTCTTGATTGAGTACCTTTTTCAGAAGTGAACCTTGTAGATGGATATTTTTTTCATCAGTACTATAAATGCATTTAGAATAGGAGGTAAAAATAGCATGAAAAGGGGAGGAGTGGAATAGAATGTTTTCAAATTATTGATGAGTCTCTTTTGAATCTCAAATAACCATATTTGACACTGCGGTGCTAGGGAATGGAGTAGTTGAGCCCAATTTACTGAGACACTTCGAACTACATAAAGGAGGTACACGGGTTGAACTTGGTCACGATCGACACCATCGTGTGTTCTTGGCATCAGTCATAGGTTATTCCATTGCAAACAGGTGGTTAGTGACCTGTAGGCATTGGCATTGTCCTGATACTCTGATATTAGGCATAAGGTACTGGTTTCAGATACGTTACAGCCTAGGTGGGAAATGATTATAATTTCAGATCTGCCAAAACAGAGTAGGTTCTCAGTGGACTTACTGTCGTGAACTTCCCCCTTGGCCTTTCTTGCCCATCTAAAGCTAATTAAGATTTTTGGTCACACCTGCCATCGCTCCATCTGGCCCCCCTCACCCCCTTCTTTGTGGCCATCCAGTCCTCATGCTACTCAGGGCCATCTTCCTCACTCACCCTTACACCCAGGACTCTCTCTGTCTTCACATCTTCTGTCCTTTAAAGATGTTGTTTCTTCACATCTTCCACTTTAATGTTACGAAAATCATACCATGGAGAAAACCTTTTACTCTGACTTTTTGTCTCGTTTACTACTACCCTCGCCAAGCAGTTAACAGGTGAGTAAAAATCCTTAGCTCTTGGAGAAGTCCACGAAGGTAAAGACTGAAACAGGGTTGGCTAGGAGTCAACAATAGTTGAATCTGGGTGATGAGTGCACAGGGGTAGAGAAGTGAATATATTGTTTTCTCCAATTTTATAGGTTTGAAATTTTCTATAGTAAAAATTTTAAACTAAACTTAGCTCTCTAGACTTTTTTTTTTTAATAGATGCTCTTTTTGAGTCAGTACCTGTAATGGGTGGTGTACAGGATGGTCTGGGACTAACACCTGATCCTGCCATCAAAACACCCCACCTGCCAGGAAACAAATGGGATTCCTTAGTGCCTAGAATTGCAGCTTCCCTCTTCTTAGGTCCTGAGCGTGGTTACCAGAATCCTGGTACACTTCCTACTTCTTATTAAAGTGACCGGATTAACCTGTACAGAAACACACATTGATTAACTTGGTCCCATTCATCAAGTCCCACTGTGAATAAAGGTCTGTGCTGGGCACTGGGAGTCAGAAGTGACTTCCCTCCAAGAGCTCCCCGTGATGGGAAACAGAGGCACTCGTGGGCACTGCGACACAGTAGACTCTAGAAACTGTCACCTGAAGTGGATCTCCAGTAGCGTGGCTGTGGGACTGTGGGAGGGAGTGGGGACGGGAAGGCTTCCTGTCAGCAGGTGCATTCTGGATAGTGAGGCCAACCACTGAACATTATCTTAAAGGAATAGGTGATCTTCTCTGCTTCTGCTTGCATTCTGATTGCTCAGACTAGACTCTATCCAAGAACCCTGTCTCTCTCTCTTCTGAAGAACTTCAATTGATTGCAGTTACCAATGTGCCTTTTCTTCCCTTCTCTTTTTAAATTATGGCAGTCTTACTTCTCGTTTGCCAAAAACCGGAGAAACCATCCATGGACATAAGTTTTTTATTGGCTTTGGAGGGAAAGGTGCCAACCAGTGTGTCCAAGCTGCCAGGCTTGGAGCAAAGACATCCATGGTATGCAAGGTGAGTGTAAAGTACAGTAGACAGGATTCTAGAGGCAAGGGTCTGGTTTTAAGACTTGAGTTGATTGTTTTTATTTTTTAACTATTTTAAAGGGAACAATTCTGTGCCATTTAGTACAGTCACAATGTTGGACAACCACCATTCTCTTGGTTCCAGAACATTTCTGTCATTCCAAAGTAAAACTCCTTACCATGAAGCATTTCCCCCCCCCCATCTCCCGCCCCCACCACCTGCCCCTGGCATCCACCAATCTGCATTCCGTCTCTGTGGATTGATCTATTCTGGAGATTTCCTCTAAATGGAATCATAGGATATGTGACATTTTGTGTCTGGCTTCTTTCACTTAGCATAATACTCTCAAGGTTCATCTACCTTATAGCATGTATCTGTTTTATTCCTTTTGTGGCTGAACAATATCCCGTTGTATAGACCATAATTTGTCTATCCACTTGTCTGTTGATGGACACTTGAGCTGTTTCCACCTTTCGGCTGTTGTGAACGGTGCTGCTGTGACCATGCTTGTGCACACACTTGCTTGAGTACCTGTTTTGTATTGTTGTTAAAGACTGAAAGAGGAGCGAGTCCTTTTCCTTATCCTTCATATTCGTTTCTGCCTCACCGAGTGCTCTGGGAAGTAGCTTAATGCTGCATTCCTTTAACTTCCTGAGCTGCTAAGTGAAGGCTGAGAAGTGAGACGAACTGGCCTACTCCACTGGCTTTCTCTGGTCCAGCCTCTAAGCAGCAGAAGTCATCCTGTTTTTAGCAGTTTTTGCTACAACACAGCTTTTGGAAACTTGGTCTAATAACTGGTGATTCACTTATCTCTAAGTTATTTCTTCTAATGCTAGCTCTCGGATCAGAAAGGAATCTGGGCTTTTATGAACTACCCATAACTAATCCTTAGGCATAGTTCTGTTTTCAGGTATATAAGGAGATGACATGTAAAATACAGTAGTCCCTGTTTCTAGCCATCCGACTGAAATCCTTTGAAAATAAAATTGGCTACCAAAGGTTCAACGTTTGTGTGTTTAATGGAATTTTAAGATGCTAGCTAGCATTACTGGGATAACACGAAAGATAGTTTATTTTAGGAAAGTTAGACTCGGTCTACACAGGAAAGGATAAGAAAAAACGGAGAAATTTAAAAGAATGAGCTCGCTCCTGTGAGCTGTGTCAGTTTTACCAAAATTTCTCTGCAGTGTCATTTCCTGTCGCATACAGCACTCTTCTCTCCACAGGAGTCTTTCAATGATGTACAAATCATACAATTATCATTTCATCTGCTAATGAACTGTAGTTTTCTTTCTAATTTATGAGAAACCTGATGAAATTCTCATCTAGCTGTTTGGTCAAAAAACATTCACATGAAGCACAAGATTCAAAGTAAGAAACACACATCTTCCAAAGGTTGACTCTTGATTTTAAGTGTCAGTTAATCAGCCATTAATTACTGATGACCTAATACGTGCTAGGAATTGTGGGGCTTGGAGAAGGAGCCGTAGGCCTGATCGATCCTATGCTTGATTAGAAATGAAGGGGCTGGGGAGTCATCAGATGGTGCTGACTTAACATGTCTTGGGAGCTGGAAAAAGGAGGATATTTCCTGGCTGGGAAAACGTGGACAGAGAATTGGTATTGGAAGCAAAGTACCAAAAATGGCTGCTCTGGGAAGAGAGGAGTTCCCTCGAGCTGGAGCCGTAAAAGGAGAGATTAGAGAACCCCTCTTGGAAGCTTCATAAATGCTATTCATGTAGCCATGAAAGTCAAAATTGGATGTCCCCTGGGATCTCATCCAACTCGAAGATTGAGATTGGTGTTATTTTAGGTCTGTTGAATTTGAGGCAAAGAGAAACGCAAAATAGAAAATATTTGAGTTGTGGAACTGAACTTGGGAAGTGAATCATACAACCATGAGGAGTGGATGTGAGAGGAATAGACAGCAGAGGGCTGTATACGGGGAAATGTTCCAGTCAGGAGTCTGATAAAGCCCCGGTGCTGCTGTTTTATCCTGGTCTGCGTGTGACAGCTCACGGTAGCGCCCGAGCAGCTGGACAACCTGCTCCTCACCGCGGTGTCCCGGTGCAGCCGTCGGCCGCTCAGCCCCGCGGTCGGCTTTAGCCTGGGTGTCGCTACAGACCGGAGAAGAAAGCATGGCTGCAGCCAAAACCCACACGGGGTGACTTTGCTTACACAGCCTGGAATCTTTAGACACCGGTTTCGCTAAGCTTAAACAGACTGCATCATATTCTTAGACTTCTTCAAAAGAAAATATCCTTTTTCTAATAGAAGCTATTGTTACCCATTCATCGTGGTATTTTTCCATGGTGAAGTATATTCTTATTAAGCAAAGTAGCCAACCTGCTGTGTAGCAGTTTTTTTAAGATGACAAATTCCAAGTAGAAACCAAAATCACGAAATGACTCAAGGTAAAAATGAACAGATGGAGCAAAAGAAAAACAGGTAGAAAATATCCTTCGGTTTTCTTAGCAACATTAACTTACCTACAACCGCCCTGCAACCAACTAAAATCCAAGCTCTGGTGAAGTAAGACTGTTTGATGGTACACGCAAAACAGCTCGTACTGAGCTCAGGGGAATTATTTGCCAAGATATTGTCACAAGGACTATTAAGCAAGAGCCCATCAATATGCATCCAGTGAAACATGTAATCATGAAACGCTGCAGATCGTTAAAGAGTTGTATGGTCAGTACTCACCTGAGTGGTGGGCCAGAGGCCACAGTCCAAGGGGAATTGGAAGTGATATTTTCAGATTACAAATCCAGGCAGATACCATAGAAAATGAAAGTCTTCTTGGCAGGGCAAAGAGTCTGTGAGAATACCTTTCATAGGACTTCACCTGATTTTCTTAAGTGCCTCCTCCTCCGTCATTCTATTGAAGCTAAATGTTATTTCTTGATATCCAAAACTGGCTGCTCAGGAGGGCCAGCGGAGAATAAAGAAGAGTTCAAGATGCACTGGCCCAGTCTGAACCCAAAGACCCTGCTTCTTTTGCGGTGGGAAGAAACCCTGAGCAGGCATGGACCCAAAGGACCCAGCTCTGAAATCAGCCAAGTGAGAAGACCTTCAAGAAATTACCTGGTCCTCCTTTCCTCGAACATAACACTCTCGAAACTCTCTAGGGGTGCCTGGCTGGCTCAGTCGGTAGAGCACGTGACTCCTGATCTTAGGGTCCTGAGTTCAAGCCCCACACTGGGCACAGAGCTTCCTTTAAAAAGAAAAAAAAAAGAAACCCACCTGTGTCATACAAGCAGCTGTGTGTTTTCTTTGTGGAATGGGCAGATATTAAGCTCTGTGACAGAGGCAATATGTTAGAGCCATGCTACTCAAAGTCTGATCCCCAGGCCAGGCTGCAAACTGTCTAACTAGACAGTACAGAAATTAGGAGGAAGCAATTAGCAACAGTTATAGCATTTGGCAGAATAATCTTATAGCTGATGAATATAACAGTAATAATAAATTAAGCCTGGTATTTTGTAGGACTCTTTTCTGGTTTTATTTCATTGTTATATTTTACAGAATTATTAGTCCACAGTGGATTGAAAATGAAAAAAAAAAAAAAAAACAGCCTTCACTACAGATGGCTTGAAAAGCAGCATATTAGAGTACTCATCATTGTAACCGAAAAAGGTTAGATTGTCTGTTTTCTTTACTGTGGGACAGTCAACTGATCGTGCATTAAGATTTAGTTTTCAAAGATCAAAAAGTAGTCACCAGCGCTTTCCAGGTTATATATAATGAAGTGAAATTTGTCCTTTCCTGAACTCTGATGAAGGATGACTGGCTAAAACTAATGTCTATATTGATTGGAATGCCTGGCCACATATCCAAATACAGGGTACCCTAGGACTCTAAGCAAAAAATATGCATCTCATACCAGAAGAATGGAAGAAAATTGGATTATCACCAACCACCTCTTACCCTCTATCCACCTCCACTCTCAGATAAGCGGGACTCAAAAATGGTGACTGTAACATTAATTTTGTATGTTAGAGGCCATTATCCCCATTTAGATAGGATTTAAACAACCAGCTAGCTGGAACAACTGGAATTTTATGTGTTCTTCTGTCCTCTTTTATGACAAAGCCACAAGTGACAAGTTAAAAGGTTAATATGAGGGACTTAATTCAGAAAAGCAACGGCTGGGTTTTGTTATAGGACAACAGATGCATGTTAGGCTCCAAACCTGCTGTTCGTCATGACCCTCAGGCACTGGGCAGTCACAGAATGTCTCGAGTCACAAAGATTAAATTGCATTCAACTTGGTTTTAGTGTTATATTTCTGTGCATTCTAACTTTGAGAACTGGTAACCTGTTTTTAATATAAGTGATAACTTTTTTAGCAGAAGTATTCAACTTCATGAGCCTTGAGTATGATATCTTGGTCCTCTAGGTTTTAACTTCAACTATATGTTGATAGATGGAATTACTAGATGCTTTCTACCATTCAAGGATGCCAAGCAGCCCATTCCTCAACCATTTTGAAACATGGACATTATATGGTAGTGCTAACTGAAGTCCCTTCCTCGGCACTAGATCACAGTTCTGGACTGTGGAAGCCACTGACTGGCTCTCCCTCAACGCAGAGAGCCTTCTCAATGGTAAAAGTGAGGGAAATACCTCAGGACCCTTAGCCAGAGGAAATGCTTTTGCTCCTGATACACCCAGCCCTGCTGTTTTGCATGATTCTAATTTACATCTTTCCATAGCTGCATTATCCAAGATGGCAGCCACTAGCCATGTGTGGCTGGCTTTAAATGTAATTAAAATAAAGTTTTAAATTAAGTTGCTCTATCATACTGGCTACATTTCAAGTGCCTGTCTGGGGTAGCACAGAGAGCATTTCATCACTACAGAAAGTTCTATTCAACTGCATGACTCTACAAGCTTCAGGGAAGAGCTGAGCCTGGGATTTCCTGAAGAACATCTGGGGTTCTAGGAGTTGTGTTGGCTTAAGTGCAAGTAGTTGTCCACAATTGCTGATGACCTGGCTTCCTTCACCCGGAACAGGCTTACACAGGCTACCTCAGACAATGTGCTTTTCCCAGAATCCTTCAGCCCAAAAGTATGTCACTGATGCTACTGAAAGAGTATAGGAGTGCCTTCCGTGGGGCTATCAGGAGCAAAACCTTGTATAGGACCTTTTGGCAGCCACAGTTAGGACAGTCTGCATGCCTGTAGTCGCGATGTCCCTTTAAGAATGATAAGATAGGCCAAGGAAAATGAACAGACAGGCAACTAAGACCAAAGACTTAAAGAACACATTTCATGCACAGGGCTTAAGGAGGGATAAATACATGCTAAGCTAGAGTCTCCGATAAGCTTTTAGGAAGGCTAGACTTTTAGGAAGATTGTGTAGGCAAACAACAGAAGGTGGTATTCTTTATTTAATGGCATCTTTTAGGACTGCTCTAGGAGTTGAGGGAATGAGCATTAAGAAGGGCTAGGATAGGGGAGGTAGGCCTCAAGCTGCACTTGAAAAACAGGTGGGGTGTGATTAGGTGGAGAGAGGAAAGGACTTCTAAGTTCTCAGAAGGCAAGAAAATAGACACAAATATATTGCACTCACGTTGTGTTTTTAACCCAGTCAAATGATAACATCACGTTAATAGTCCCTTTCTGCTGACCACTCTGTAGAACAGAGAAATCCAACGATTTTTGCCAAATACGAGTGTTAGAGAAGCCCACAGAGCAAGGGGAGGCAAGCCTCGTGACATCGAAATGAGACCAGAGTCCTCAAACACAGTCGTGGCGATGCTTGTAGCTTTACAATACCTTGATCCCCTTGTTGGACCCTGATGGGCCCCCCGCCCCAGGCAGACTCCGCAGGCCACACCCCATGGTCCCACTTAGCTGACTTCCCAACGTGGCACCAGGCAGAACTGTTCTCCCTCCTCGTTGCTTCCACACAAAGCTCCACGCATACTCTCCCCACATTCATCCTGCAGTCCAGTGGGCCTCAGCTGGGGGCACACATGGTAACCACCTGGGGCGTAGGCCACGGTCCCACCTGCCCAGGGGCCGATTTCGTTGATCTGTGGTGTAACCTGGGCACCAGGATGTCTGTAAGCTCCTCGGGAGCTACCAGTGCTCAGCGAAGGCTGAGAACTACTGGTTTCCTACCTGCCGGAGAGAACTCACCCCAGTCCCACCCTACCTGACTCAGGTGGAACAGTTTTCAGCAAAAGGTAAAGAATTTTAAGTAGCTTGATAATGGCAGAACTGAAATTCGATTCCAAGTTTGCAGACTCCCATTCACACTATTTTGCTTTGTGGTCAAGATACCTTAAACTTGAAATTCTCTTATCAATTTGATAGGCAAAATGTAACCGGGAAAACAGAGAAACCTCCAAAAATACCTTTGAAGGTTCCCCTATGATATTATTATGTCAAGTCCTTTTTATTTCAAGGACCGTTTGAAATCATTCACTGTGATTTTTTTTCTTTTTTTGTTTAAATTCAATTAGCCAACATCATTAGTTTCAGACGTAGTGTTCAAGAATTCTTCACTGTGGGGGTGCCTGGGTGGCTCAGTCCTTAAGCGTCTGCCTTCAGCTCAGGTCATGATCCTAGGGTCCTGGGATCGAGCCCCGCATCGGGCTCCCTGCTCCACTGGGAGCCTGCTTCTTCCTCTCCTACTCCCCCTGCTTGTGTTCCCTCTCTCACTGGCCGTCTCTCTCTCTGTCAAATAAATAAATAAAATCTTTAAAAAAAAAACAATTCTTCACTGTGATTTTCATTCGCAGTCATTACAAATCATTCCATTTGGATCATTCACTGTGATTTTCAAGATACTTTCAGCTCGCAATGGCAGGCAACACATGACACCTTTCTTTGCCTGGGTTCTGCTCTGATTTCTGGTTATGAATTTCCAGTTCCTGGAGAAGAGGCTTACGTTTGAGTCAGAAGTAGGCAAAGGGCACTGGAAGGTGTTCGCTTCTCTCGACCTTTTTTAAAGTCAACCCAGAAGAATAAATGATTGTGTAAGAGGTTTGAGGGTGGCGAAACAGGGAAAATAGCGTTCTTTTAGTATGACATTGCCCAAAGCATCTGTACTCCTCTGTAATGCAGAAAGAAAAAAGAGGCCTCAGATCTTTGCTGCTTTTTGCCCACATTTCGATATAATAAATACGTATGTCTGAGACACAGACGTGCTCGCCGTTGGCTCGGTTATTCTTACGGAAGTAACAGGATACATGGTTACATTAAACAGCATTAGTTTCACCATTAATGCAGATGTTATGCTTTTATTACAATAATAGTAACAGTCTTATTTTTAAAATAATTCAGTGCACCCACTGGCTTGCTTCCATGACCAGGTGCTCCTCTGTTTGAAAATAGAGAGCTACAGGAAGAACTGGAAGCATCAGGGAGAACCAGACGGGCAGGAACGTAATTTGTAAGATTGAATCCAAGCAGGAGGAGCTGTGCCCCTCTCCCCAAGGGAAGCGCCCATCGGGGCAGCAGTACTGCGCCGGTGATGATGAGGACGGGGACGATGACGGCGATAGCACCAAGCCGTTACTGAATCCTTCACAGTTGTCAACGCACTTCACGCGTGTTATTTCATCCTCGCAGCAAACTTGCTGTGACTTTCCAGATGAGGAGACTGAGGCCGAGAGGCAGTTACAGCAGCTTGCCCCAAACCACAGGGGTGGTGCGAAGGGGCTTCTGACTTCCATAACACAAATGTGAATATCGCCTTCCCATTCGTTCTCTTCAGTTCTTTTACTTTGTAATGTGTCACCACGACCCCGAGGCAAAGTTAATGGAGCTAAGGTTGACTTAGAAGTATTTTTGTTCCACGTCTCACATAGAGGTTAGAACGCCAGCTGACAGGTTTGCCAGGAAACCACTATTGGAATAAATCTGGAACCATCACCATCCCCAAGGGATGTAGCCCCATCGGGTGATTCCTGGAGCAGGAAGAAGACAGGCAGCTACTGCTCTCTCTAAAATACCCCTGCAGCATGGGGCGCCTGGGGGCTCAGGTTAAGTGTCTGATTCTTGATCTCAGCTCAGGGGTCATGAGTTCAAGCCTCATGTTGGGCTCCATGCTAGGCATAGAGCCTACTTAAAAAAAAATTAAAATAAAATACCGCAGTTATCATGAGCATGCAGTCCCTTCCTAATTATGCCTCGGATATGCGCGATATTCCACTCGGTGTGACAGGTGTCTCTGTAGGTCTGATTTTCCCTCCAGCCGTTTCTGGAGGGCAAAGCCACATGCTTTTTGGTTTTCTCTTCCCTTCCAACGATTCTTCCTAATCCCTGCACTTCTTAATGTTCATATCATCACACCATTGATCAAACATGCCTTTGAAATTCGCCTTAAACAGGTTTGCCCCCCCCCCGGGGGGGGGAACAGATTTTGCCTCTATTAAACTGATAGGAAAGGGGAGAGAAGTTTCTTTGTTCTACAATCTGTACCAGGCCCCACATGCCTAGGAATGGCCTTCCTCTAATCCCTACAATATTCTTATAATGATGCTTTCCCAACTCTACAGCATCTTGATTGCCCATGGGAGAGAGCGAAATAATGTTTAAAAAAAAAAAAAAAAGATGAGAAAAACAATTTGTTTCTGGTATGAATCACCGACCTAAGAAATGGGATGCATTGGTAGATAAATGGCCAGCCTTCCGTGAAAAAAACCTTTGATAGATGACCTCCTTCCACCGGGGAGCTCTTCACCACAGCAGTGCTTTCTAGTGGCTGCTCTTCATCGTAGAGATAGAAATTCTGCTAATAAGAAATTGTGACATATTGTTTGAGATTATTGCCTAATTGGCATTTCTGCCAGAAAAGGAGCACAGGGAAAAATGTCATTTGAGGAAGAAGTTCTCAGAGGTGGCATTTAAATCAGGGGTCAGCACACTACCACCCGTGGGGCAAACCTTGCCTACCATGTATTTTTATAAAGTTTTATTGGAACACAGCCACATCCATTTGTCTACAGATTTTCTTTGGCTGCCTTCACACTGTAACAGCAGAGTTGAATAGTTGCAAAAGAGACCATTTGGCCCACAGTGTCTAAACTATTACCTCTCTGGCCCTTTATAGAAAAAAATTTTCCACCCCCCGATCTAGACAATCCAAAATCTCACCAGGAAGTCTTCTCTTCACTCTTGACTCAAGTAAATCTCTAGGTTTCTTTCTATTGATCTATCCAGAGGGGAGCGATTTTCCCTGGAGAAGCAGATCACACCAGGAGTGGCCGAGACCTGGATAGATACACGATCCGCTGAAGTAGTACTAACCTGCAGGACAGAGAAATAGGAGTTCAGGTGCAGCCAGCCTAAAAGCCTACAGGTGCCAAGCAGGTAACATGAATTGCAGTAGGCCAGGTGGGGGCTGTGGTCTGGAGAGCACGCACTCACCTTTGGGGCAGTTCCAACTAGGTGGCCTTGCAGGAATGTGGGCCCAGTGTCACCAGAACCTCTGGATTTTCAGGACCTCCTGGAAATTTGTTTTTGTGAAGTCCCCTAATACTTAAATGGTGACCGCAGGTTAAAATTTAAAATAAAATTGGAGGAAACCAATATAACACTGTACGTTAACGACACTGAAATTAAAACAAAATAGCGCATCCACACAAAAACCTGCACATTAATTTATCTTTACCAAAATTTAGAAGCAACTCAAGATGTCCTTCAGCGGGCGAATGGATTAACCTGGTACGTCCATACCACGGAACATTTTTCAACACTAAAAAGAAATGAGTGATTAAGCTACAAAAAGACACGGAGGAAACTTAGATGTATTTTCTAAGTGAAAGAAGCCAGTCTGAAAAGGTTACATAATGTATGATTCCAACGATATGGCATTCTGAAAAAGACAAAACTATGGTGACAGTAGAAAGATCAGTGGCTGCCAGGGGCTTGGACAGAAAGAGCGTTGAACAGGCAGAGCACAGACGTTTTTACGGCAGGGAATCCATTCTGGATAATACCGTAATGGAGGATACGTGTCTATACATGTGTCAAAACACATAGAATGTACAACCCCAGAGTGAACCCTAATGTAAACTATGGAGTTTGGGGGGTACCAATGTGTCAACATAGGATCAATGATTGTAACAAATGTGCCACCTTAACCATGTTGCCTATGAATGGAAGAGGAATGGGTATCCAAGGGAAAAACTGAAATATCATTACCAGAATGCTTGCTAGGATCCAAAAGCAACAGACTTCCACGATACCGAGTTACCCAAGTTAGCAAGGGCTTTTTAAATGCCCTCTTCTCTCCTCCCATCCTGTGTCGGAGAAGAAGATTCTAAACCACCAGGCAAGTCATTACAAAGATGCCCACTTATACAGTGAAGTACAAACAACTGAGATTCTTCATAAATATTGAGGACTGTTGATGGTAGACAGCTCTGTCTCAGTGGGAGTTTCCACACGAACAGATCAAAATGAGAGCAAAGTTCTAGAACTCATGACGGTCATTAAATGCTTTACGTTTTAGATAGGATGTAAGCGGAACAATTCTTTGGGCTGAAATCAAGTCTAGCATCTTACATTAAGAAGATTAATTAGCTAATGTTTATAAAGTTCTGTGCAGATATGCCCTTTTAAAATGCTAAGTATTCTAAAAACTACATTGTAGCATTTTACTAAATGTAAAAGATCTAACATTCTTTTTTTTTTTTTTGGTACAGGTTGGCAAAGATTCTTTTGGCAATGATTATATAGAAAACTTAAAACAGAATGATATTTCTACAGGTAAAATTGCATCTTTTTTAAAGTTAGTTTTTATGACTTTCCTCTGGGATCTGATTACAAGAACAGTTGAGTATAGAATAGAATTCTTAGATCCTCCTCTGGTGGCCAGAGAATTTTTATGCAAAGCCTCATCTCGTCTTACTTAAATGTCGTTTGGTTAATTCTTTCATGTACATTCCTCCAGATGGGAATAAAATGATAAGAGGTTACAAACCTTCATCTCGTAGGAATGTTTCAAAAGCAGGTGACAAGAGGAAACAGGTGCTGCGTTCACAAAAGATATTTTAAGAAAAGTCATTGAATGTCATGGCTGGAAATGATCTTCGAAACCACTGAAGCTGATGCCATCGTTGCACAAAAGAGAAACCGAAGGCCAGATTGGTTCTCAATGTGTCCAAGAGCACACAGCTAGTTGGAGCCAGAGCCAGGAGTGGAATGCAGGTCTCTGGCTCCATTTCAAGGCTTTTAGCTGCTGCCAAAGGCCGCCTGATCAACATTTCCATTTACGCTCCAACCCATGATGCTTGATGAGATGCAAAGCTTATGAAGAAACGCAACCAAGTTCATTGTATAGGTTTGACCTTTACTCTCTCCAATCTGTCATTTCTTTCACTGAAGAAAAGAAATGTGATGGTCTAGAAAAATGCAGATGTACACGCTATGAATAATGGGGGCAGATCGGGGGGCAGGGGGGTGGTTTGCTGGGTTGTTAACGTAGAGCAAAGATACAACTAAGCGTAAAGGCTTCTGTCTTCCTCGTTGTATAGGTGATGGGTATAAATTAGCGCTAATTGCTTATTTCTTTTATCATTCCAGATGGTTAAAGGTTAAAAGGTTTTCCAAAGCTGAGTGGTGCACTGAAATTGCTAAAAGAGATTATCCGTGCCAGGCTGCGCGTACATGATTGTAATTTCTTTTTTCTTCTAGAATTTACATATCAGACTCAAGATGCTGCTACAGGAACTGCTTCTATAATTGTCAATAACGAAGGTACGTGTTTCGCATACTGAAGTGTCATTTCACGAAGCAGTTCATGTCCAGAACTAGAGCAGAAGCACCGATTTTGACCGTAACCCTACGGATCCCTTACCATACCCACCCCTCCAAGGCCTCGGATGTGGTCTTTCCAATCGAACTATGCATGTTTCCCTTTATTTATACTTCCCAACTTGATCATTTAAATATAAAACTGTCCACCCAATACATAGGAAGTGTTACAGTTGCCTCAGAATAATATTTATATCCTGAAACATCCCGTTACCCTTCACGTGAACTCAAAAGCAGTTCTCTAAAAGCAGTTAAGTATTCACCTGTCATTTCAGTTATACTAGGTAAATAAATGTAAATAGATAGGTGCACAAGGAAGTTAATGAATCATATTTATAGAATATTTACTGAGCAAATGGCAGAAACTAATTACTTCTAACTTATCATTAGTGTTCAATTTTGTCTGCTCTTTAAACGGCAATCAAATCTCTCAAGTCTATGTATACAACTATGTCTGTCTGTCATAGAGCCCTTGCGACAGCTGAAACACTTGTCTTTAAAAACAGTAACTTCCCTTTACCCTCAAGTAAAGTCTTCATAATTTCTGCCAACTATTTTAAATATTTTTTTAAAAACCTACATAAAATTCTTTAATTCAGAATTCATATTCTGAAGGACCGAGCATCCCATGGGGCCACCTCACACAGAACCTGGTGCATTGTGGGCAGTCGGCGTGCACTTCGTGAAATTAGGATTTGTCATAATATGTCTTTGATTTGTAATATAGTTTCATAAATTGTTTCTCACAGAAGATATGGTATTTTTAGATCTACTCTGGTGATTCCAAAGTCGCAATAACAACAATGAAAAAATGTATTCCACTTAAAGAAGATACAATTTTTCACTCTAACAACAGACAGTCTGTGTTCATTCCTTTAAGCTACATTTTAAGTAATTATTGCTGCCAACAGCAGTTCATTCCCTGTCTGGGTGAAACCTCTTTTTTGTGTTCTGTGGATATCTTTGAGTTCCATTTCTTCCTTATGATGTAGCAAGAAACTACACTTTCCATGCAAAGATATAGTTTAATATTATGTATTGAGTGCCTGTTATGCTAGAACTTGTCTGATTTATATATCATATATGGTAACACCCTTGAGAATATAGTTTGTTATAGAAGAGGTAACACAAATACCCAGAGAGGGGACCATCAGCTCCCTTCAGTGAAGGAATCTGAGTAGCAAGCTAAAGGAAGGAGTCAGCTCTGACGAGTTAAATTGGAGCCATGAATGATCTGGCCATATGGCCATGTCTACCAGACAGCTGTAGTCTTGGTCTTGTTGCTCCTCAGCGAAGGCCAGGCCAGAACCGTAGGTCCAGGAGTCAGAAACACAGATGCAGAGAGAATGAGGTCACCGAAGGAGAAAAGGAAGGAGATATGCTGTCTTTCAGTGTGTGGGTACTTTGAATTTTTCCAGTGCCAAGGTTGGGTTTATGCTGAACCGTCCCCACCTTATTAAGTCCTCCTTGGGGCCAACAGACACATCTGTGGTAAGATGATAGGCTAGCATGTGTTCTGTGTTCAGAGGTAATTTTAGGTCATGTCTACACAAGATCAGCACAGGCGGCCCGGAGCACAGAAAAGAAATGACTGCTACAACTCGTCCCTCTAGATCAGTGCCGTCCAAAAGAAATACAATGCAAGCCACAGACATAATTTGACATTTTCCATGAGCCACATTTTAAAAAGTCAAAAGAAATAGGTAAAATTAATCTTAATATACTCACCGAAGCCGATACATCTAAAATATTTTCGACACGTGATCAAAATGTTCTGAAAAACTAATGAGATGTTTTAGCTTCTTCTTTTTTTTTTTTTTTTTTACTCAGTCTTTAAAATCTGCTATGCGGTGTACAATGGAGGCACATCTCAATTTAGACCAGACACATTTCAAGTGCTCAGTGGCCACATGTGGCTTGAGCTCATGACTCTCATATGGGACAGCACGGCTCTTGAGAGCTCACCTCGCAGACAAAACGGCCCCCACTTCTTCCCCACTTCGGTGGGAGTGTAGAGAGTGGGTCTAAGTCATGAGCATGTAAGGTTCTGGCTTCCGTTCGGTCTGGCACTGCATAGGTCAGATATCCCTCTCTTGACCTTAGGTTATCTGGCACAGTTTCCCATCTGTTAGATGTTATAAAATACGTTTTGATGACCAGAACACCCTAAGGTGCACACATGAACTGACTGCATACTACAGAGCCTTCGTTTCTACTGTTGGGCAAGTTTACTCCTGTTCATACACATCATTATGACATCTGTCGTTTCGGATTTGGAATCTTTACCACATACTTTGTACCGGTCATTTTTAACTATGTTATATAACACCTTACAGCTAGTGTTCTTTGTATATGAGAATACTGACAGGGGAATTCTTTTTTAGAATTTACTCAAATAATGTTAATCTAACAGAGCAGGGATATTGTAAACGAAGATACAGTGGGAATATAGAATTTCACCTGAATCACCTAGAAACGTCAAAATTAATACTTACAGCACATTTAACATAATGATTTTGTAAGGGTGTTTGTAACATTGCAGAATATCATCGCTTGGCCTTGCTTGGTTTTTAATATAAATATGCGGAAATTCTTTATAGGCCAGAATATCATCGTTATAGTGGCTGGAGCAAATTTACTTTTGAATACTGAAGACCTGAGGGAAGCAGCCAGGACCATTAGCAGAGCCAAAGTCATGATCTGCCAGTTAGAAATAACTCCAGAAACGTCTTTGGAAGCCCTGACGATGGCCCACAGCAATGGAGGTGATTTTACATATTTGTTATTCTTCCTAGAAAAGCTTTTATCACTGTTTTAGTGAAAGGTAGCCTTTCAAGTTGAGCAAAGCAGTCCTTTCCCTGAAGTAAAATATGCTTTCTCCCACCTGTGAGATTCATGGTCTTGTAGTTCTTGATAATGTTAGACAAGCTTAAAATAGGGCAAAAAAAATAATCTGAGTAGCACTACTGGTATCCCGCAATATAAATCCTCAATCTAGTTAGCAGAAATAATAAAGTAGCGACTAGGACCTCAGCAGCAGCCCGTGGCCCAACAGTAGAATGATGGCTTTTCCAAGAAGCAGAGGCCAAGCAGCCCGTCATGTATCATGACGGCCCAGGTGGGTCTATTTTGATAAATGTCTCTAGGAATTGAAGATTAGCTCTTTCTCCTTTTTGTAAAACTCCAACTCTGCTCTATAAACCACAAAAGATTATTTATATATAGTATTTTCTATGTTGTCAATGTCCTTTAAGCAGTGAGTTGGTTTTGTCTGACCTTCTATTTTGGAAATTCTCCAACATACAAAGGCAGGCGGAATAGCATAGTGAAACCCTTCAGCCAGCATCAGCAATCACCAGCGCGTGGCTAAGGTTGATTCATCTGTCCTCCCACTCACTCCCCCCTTCCACCCCCAGCAAATCACAAACTCTTTACAAATCCAAATAGTTTCTTTGTGTTTGTTTCTTGCTCACCATTGACTCGTGGGCAAAGCATCTTCTGAGTTAGAATCCCATTTCCGTTCCTTTTTAGCTTTGTGGTCTCTCCAGAATTACCCGACGTTTCTGAGCCTTGTTTGTTAAATGTGTGTGGAAATACTCCCCTGCAGAATTCGTCTTCTAAGAATGAAACAAAATAAAATATGCAGAGCATGATGTAATAAATCTCAATAAATCCCAAATTTCTTCTCCTTTTCACTTCTCTCTTTAAATTTAAATTAGGGTAATATCTAGATCACAGTACGCATCAAAAAAAAAATCAAAATAGAAAATCGCCACTCTAAAACAATGGCTTCCTTTTGATATTGCGACCGTAGTTCTATGACTTAAGAGAGAAAATCTCTTTGACTTTTCCACATAAAACTTTCTTGTCAAGACACAAAACTAAAAAGAAAGAAGAAAAAGAACAGTGTGTGTGTGTGTGTGTGTAAGTGATTTCTCCCAAAGTCTACAGCATTCTACACAGCAATGAAACTAAGTTACTTGAAATGATTTTGCAGAGAATTTTTAAATGTATATCCAGATTTAACAAATTTTCCTCTTGGCAAAACAACGTGCCGTGGCAAATTCTCACGGACATTTAATGTATTTTTAATGGACTCGAAGCTGTCAGAAAGAATTCAAAGCCAAAACCCTTTTGGTTACATTTTCTCAGGGTGTCACCGATAGAGTCTAATGCTTCTGGGAAGCGTTGCCTGCCCTGCGCTCATGTGAATCGAGCGATGCGAACACAACACGCCACTTCATTCATGCTCCTGTCTTGCCTTATATAGGCCGAGGCATATTCTCGTCTAACTACTTTTCCTACTCTCCCTTGCTTCTCAGAGATCACTGTTCCCTCTGTCCTAGTCTAGTTACATGGTCACTACCCAGCCTGTGGACGAGAGAAAGGTACAGCCACCACCGTTGAGGTTCTAACCTTTCACAGGCGAGGCTAGAGTTCTCCAGATGGGCAGACAGCCTGACCTCGGGCTGTCACTTGGGTGTGTCCAAAAATGCTTCCTGTGTCACCTGCCGGGCAGCTCTGCCAGTTGAAGAGCTGGAGGACCTGGAACATCAGGAGTTGGCAGGGGTATGGGGCGCCTGGGGGGCTCAGTCAGGGAAGCATTTGACTCTTGATCTCAGCTCAGGTCTTGATCTCAGGGTCGTGAGTTCAAGCCCTGCATTAAAAAAATGGGGGTACAGGGAAGGAATGGGCAGGGGTAGTGATGATAGCCAAAGAGCACTAGCCGAATTCACGTTTTTACTAAGAGCCAGCATGTCTAAGTATGAATTCCATGCACTCTCATATATATTTGACCCTCAGAAAACCTTATGACAAAGATATGGCAGGCATTATTCCCCCAAATTGAAGGTGAGAAGACAGACTTGGAGTTTAAGTAATTAGCTCAACCAAGGTCAGTGTAGAAACCCAGATTTCAGATGCCAAGACCCAAGCTGTGTTCTAGAACACACTTTATTTTTTTATTTTTTTTTAAAGATTTTATTTATTTATTCAACAGAGATAGAGACAGGCAGCGAGAGAGGGAACACAAGCAGGGGGAGTGGGAGAGGAAGAAGCAGGCTCATAGCGGAGGAGCCTGATGTGGGGCTCGATCCCATAACGCCGGGATCACGCCCTGAGCCGAAGGCAGACGCTTAACCGCTGTGCCACCCAGGCGCCCCTAGAACACACTTTAAATAAAGAAACTGCCACATCCCATTGACTCCAGGGAACTGAGCCTTTATGGAGAAAAGTAAAGTACATGAACTGTAACATTTTTCAACATGTAGCCTCAGCTTGAGTGCTTTCTGCGACGTCCCTTCCCTACTCCTGTAAAGCACACACACACATGCACACACGTGCACACGGACTCTGCTGACCAGAACTCAGCTGGTCCTCACTTGGTAGTAACCAGCCAGAGCAGCTTAGATTCTATACCATGAGTGTGTGTGTGTGTGTGTGTGTGTGTGCGTGCATGTGTGTGCATGTGTGTGAATTTACCGTGTTTTCATTCTGATGTCAGAGAAGAGTGACCCAGTGAAGGAGCACTGGTGGGAGAGTCATGAAGTCTGGTGTTGAATTCATCCCTTAGTAAATGGGGGACCACACGCACGTCGGTCCGTTCTTCGCTCTGGTTCTCTGTGAAACAAGAGAACTGGTCTGAGAGCTCTGCGAGCAGCTTCATGTCAGGACGTATGCATGGACTGATGGCAGAGCAGAGCAGGCAACGCTTAGAGATGTGTTGACCACCGCGTGTCCTGTCCATTGCCCCGCGAGACTGCCTATGTGCTACAGCAGTATTCCATCTACAAGAGGAGTGGTAAAATCCCCCTCCTTCTCCTTCTCCTCCCCCTCTGTGCATTTATTATCATAGCTCCCTTATTTGTCCTTCTTACAAGTAGTGAATTCATGGTATGACTGGATTATATACAGTTGTTAAAATCCAGAGGAAAAAGACCCCCCCCTCCATCTTGAACGTATGGTTTCAGAGCTCTCCCTTGTCTTCACCTAAAGGAAAGCATTGGTTTTAAGCGGACAGCACCTGCAACATCAGAAACGAACCAGTGGCCCTAGACGGCCCCCTCCTCTCTAGGTCATGATGCTGTGAGGCAGGCCCACGGCAGGGCTGGTGCTGCAGCTGCTCGTGATGAAATTATGCATGTCGGGTCTGGTCTTTATATCCATTTCAAAGCAAATGGAACATTACAGGAACAATTATAAATAATTGAGATCGTAAGATCGCCAAGATTAAATTCTAGGTAGGACACAAAATATCTTTTAATGACACTTTAGTCCTTTTCCATTTGGCAAACCAAACTTCTTGGCTGGCCACCTTGACTTTCATGGTGACGTTGTCCAGCACGTAGCCCAAGTTCGGAGTGTTTCTGCGGCTCCCTCAACTCACAGAAGACAACCCTTCGAGGGAGACCACCAAGCTGGCATTTTGGTTACCCCAACCTTCCCATGGTTTCTTTACTTAGGGTGACTTTCTTCCTGTTTCTCTGAACTTGTCATTAGGGCCTTCTGAACTGTCCGGCTCCCGCCCTCCGTGGTGACACCATTAAGAGCTTCCACCTCATCTTCCTGGCTCTGCACCGACACAGCTGTCCTCATAGGCCTCCCCAGTCCCTCACTGACACTCTTGCGCGGCCACTGGCGTGCTGTTAAGACAACCAGGAGCTGAGCCCGTCTGACGTTGCCATGAATAATAATTACGTTGGGTGCTATCAGTCACTCTGCAGCTCCAAGTTACTCCATAGTACAGCTTGTGTCTATTTTTACCTGGTTCCAGGATGACATCATTTTTTCCCACCGTATCTATCACAAATGTGCATTCTTTGATTGTCGACGTGTACTCATTCTTCACATTTTTTTCCCCAGGGTAAAGTGTTTATGCTTATTTATGGTGGCATGAACTGAAGAAGAGTTCTTTCTTTATGATATTTTCATTTTTCCCCTAAATTTAGTTACTAGTCAGACTCTAGACGTATTACCATCCGGCATTGGTCAGAATGCTTTCCTGTGATAAATTACAAGCAAATAAGATTTGATTGATTTTTATACAGTGTTTATGGTCAAATTAAACTGTAGGATCTCTCATTCCAGCAACTCTTTTTATTGCCTAAAATTCAGTGTAACTGTTTCTTTAAAATTTGTTTTTATTATGGAAAATGTCAAATATATATGGACATACAGAGAATAGTGGGGTAAACCCATATATACTATCGTTTAGCCTCAATAATTCTCAACACGGAGCCAATCCTGTTGCATTTACACCCCAACTCACTCCTCTCCACCCCCTCCCACTGCAGCCTTGGGTGATATTCGGAAGCACCAGCCAGACATTATATCACACGTGTTTTAAGAATGCTGTCTGCCTGGTGTACGGCAGGATCTGTGGTCAGATTTAGTCCCATCACCTTCTGAAACTAACCTCATACTAGTTTAGTGAGTAACCTCGCACACTTGTTTCTCTTCAATGCGAGTGTATAAATGTAAATACACATATAATTATGCTTTGTTTTATTTAAAAAAAAAGAGGGGTCTTACTGTAGATTTTATTACATAACTTCCTTTTCTCGCTTATAAATTATAGAAATCTTTCTGTGACAAAACAGAGATCTGCTTCATTCTTTCTAACAGCAACAGAGTATTCCATTAGAGGTTTTTTTTTTTTTCCCTAACCAATGCTATCTGTTAAAGCTTAGGTTTCTTTTTGTTTTTTTTCCTGTTAAAAACAGAGCTGAATATCACTGGATCTCATTTTTGCATGCCTGTGTATTTCTGTAGGATAGGTTTAGAAAAGGAATTGCTAGATCAGGGATCTTTTGAGATAAAATGGAACTTTTATAAGAATGGCTCAACGCTGGGGCGCCTGGGTGGCTCAGTTGGTTAAGTGGATGCCTTTGGCTCAGGTCATGATCCCAGGGTCCTGAGATCGAGTCCCACATCTGGCTCCTTGCTCAGCGGGGAGTCAGCTTTTCCTTCCCTCTGCGCCCCACATCCCTCCTTGTGCTCTCTCTCTCTTTCTCTCTCTCAAATAAATAAATAAAATCTTAAAAAAAAAACAAAAACAAAAAAAGAATGGCTCAATGCTGTTGTTCCATATTGCTAGCTTTCTTGCCCTGTGCTCAAATGCTTTCGCGTGCAGCTTTGGAGATCCCAATACATGAGCCATGCTTTTTCAGTTCACCATTTGAGGAAAATAGAGAGCAATACGTTTGTCCTAGAACTGTAAAAAGTAAATGGGTGTGTTGCAGTGCTGGGCATTGAGGGCCTTTATGCATAATTGACATCTCTAAGACCTTGCAGAAGCGGGAACACCAATGAGAGAGACTGTTGCCAGGCTACGAATTCCAACAGAAGGCTAAAGAGATGGGTGGACAGGCGGGGGTGTCGGGCTGTGCATGAAGGACAATATAATAACAGTAATAACCCCTTACATTTGTACAACACTCTACAGTTTACACAGGGCTTTTACACCCATTTTCTAATTTAAGCTGCACAGTAACCTATACAAAAATGTGAGCAGCCAAAAATATACCATAGAATTTCTGTGGGTGGACATTGTGGATTCTAAAATAATGAAACTGTGGGAATCGCGTTCACCTGTAAACCACTGGACAAGATCCACTGACCAAACCAAAATGTGAAGACTGAGGAAGGTGTAGTGGCAAACTAGCTAGCCTCACCAGGCAGAAGTAGTGGACAGTTGCCATCAGCCCCGTGCTGATGGGCATCTCCCCAAGAACGTGGAATGGCTCAGTGCCACGAGAGCTGTGGAAGAGCCACTTGGGGAACTCACCCATGCACGCGGTCCCCCAAGAGATTCTGATCACTGGGTTTGAGGTGGAGCCCAAAAGTCATGCACTTTATCGAGCTCTCCTAGTGCTGCTGATGTGCAGCTAAGCTTGGGAACCACTGTTCTAGAAGGGTCTCTGAGAACTGCAGCTAGAAGATTTAACTTTATGGGTCTATAGTAGATTGGGGTCACTAAACACATAAGTCAGTGGACCTGGGTAGAGGAAAAGAAGACCAGCCAGTCTAGTTGGGTCCTCTGGTGGACAGGTAAGTGTTTTGACAAAGGGGGAGCTTCCTGTGAATGGAATCTCTAAAGACTTTCAAAAAATGCATATTTACAAAGTTCCACCCCAAAGTCTGTTTTAAAAATATTATAAATCGGGATGGAGGCTTGTGCTGCCATAAACAGAGTCCTGGCCAAGAGATGACCGACCAAACACTGGACTTAAAGCTGGAGGAACCCAGATGAGGACCCAGCTTAACCATGTCCCAGCATATGACCTTAGACATCATCTCTCTGAAATTCACTTACCTCCCCTGAAAAAATGTAAAAATTCTTCTGACACTGTAATGCTGTGACATTCTCATTTTCCCTCTCTCTGCTATCCCCATCCATCCTTCTCTCGTAGGCTCCTAGTCTATACTAGCTCTCGGCCTCGGACTGAATTTCTCCTCCGTTCTCTAGCTTTCCTTTATGTTCCCAGATTGCCAAGAACATAAGCTTCTGTGAAAAGTGTATGTTTGGGGCGCCTGGCTGGTTCAGTTGGTGGAGCATGTGACTCTTGATCTCAGGATTGTGGGTTCGGGTCCCACCTTCAGTGTAGAGATTACTTAAAAATCTTTTTAAAAGTCTATGTTTGCATCGGTAATCGTGATACATTTGGAAGTCATGCACAGGTGTTCAAAACCTACCTATGTACATGAATTTTCTATGTCCTGTTCTTACCAGGAAATTTTTTACTTCTTCCTTATTTCTTTCCTAACAGGTCTTTTTTTCTTTCCTGGAAAATGGCTTTATGAACAAAAATGTTCACCAGCCTGAATGTTCACATTCATACATGTCCTTTCATGCCACAGCATTTAAAACTTTCTTTAATGTTGTTGCCCTTTGCCATAACTTCGTAATCACCTTGGTTGTAATACTGTTGCTTGCCCTTGAAGTTGAAATGTTGTAAAGTAAAAAATGGAGCAAATAGAAATAAGAAGGGGCTGGTACTAGGTCTCCATGGAGATTGAGATTTCAGACTTTTCTAAGTTGATTTTTCATCTAATGGGGAAAACGGCTTCACAAGGGGATGTCCCTTACTGACTGTAAGCGCACCATGTTAAAAATAATGAGCACTGAAGCCCCTTTCCATTCCTTTCCAGTGAAGACATTGTTCAATCCAGCTCCCGCAGTTGCTGACCTGGACCCTCGCTTCTACACCCTCTCAGATGTGTTCTGCTGCAATGAAACTGAGGTAAGCGTGGAACGTTTTGCTCATTCCATGAGAAGCCAAAGACTTTCATGCCAGTGGATAAAACAAAGAGGCAGGACTAACCATATCGGTTTGATTGCATGTAAATTCTTGGCCCCAGTGAAAACAATTTTCACTCACTGGGGTGTGGATAAAAGGAAATTAGTGAGTCCCAGGGGTGGGGGGGGGAAGAAAAAAGGATTCTCTGAGGCATCTCCATAATCTGGCACTTCTCAAACCTCAGCTAATTTTAGTCCCCTCCCTGCCATCACACTATTGGTGGTTTGTTTTCTTTTGTAATTCTACATTCTATGGGCTAATTAATATTAGAGTTGCTAGATCTGGCAAATAAAAATATAGGATGCCCAGTTAAATTTGAATTTCAGATAAACAAATAATATATTAAATGTACTTATACTATGAAATGATTTGTTATTTATCTGAAATTCAAATTCAGCTGGTCCAACAACCCTCAGTAATATACAACCCCTGGAGCACTTGCTGCCCCCTCTTGTGAAGACCCTGGACCGTAGGGGTGGACAGACATAGGCGCTCCATTGATGGCACGGGAAGGCCCTCGGGGGGCCCTCTATTAGGAATGGGCCCTCTCAGTCCATCTGAGGGTCATAATGGATAGAGCTGCATAAAACATCTACCAACACATTCGGAGCGTGCCATTCATTCTGAAGCATGTTAGGAAGAAAATTTCAGTATTGCTCCCTTTCTTGGCCAGACCGTTTTAGCCCAGCATTCTCTCTCAACATTGGGAGGCAGGACACATGATACAATGCAACAGGCAGAGAGAGAAAGTTAGTAATTAAAGAACTATCATAGTGATTGTCCGTGTGGTTCAAAGGCTGAATGAATGTTTCCAGGATTTCCTGACCTGCCTTTTTGCTAATTTGATCTCTCAGAACATGAAGTAAACAGAAAAGAAGACTGCCACAAGGAAACTAATTTTAACAACTCACAGTAGGTCATGCAATACTTCAGAGCGACCACCATGGCCAGGCCTTGTGCTAGGAGAAAGGGATTGTGGGAAATAGTAACCGTTTCCCAGTAAGAAGCTTGCTCACCCTCCACTGCCAGCTGGCTTAGATTTGCCTGCTACGTACTTGCAGAGCCCTGTATTTATTCCTCAAACACTCATCACAGCTCAAATTACTTACTACTTCAAAGTCCCACAGCATCCCTTCTGGCCCATTCTATTGACTGAGGCAGGAAAGTCTGCCCTCCTGCCCCACCCCTCGATAGAAGATTGCCCTTGTCACAGTGTGAAAAGAGCATATACGATGTCATATATATTGATAGAGTTATCTTTGGAAATTACCATCTGTTATATTGTACCTGGCATATAGTTGACACCTAGTAAATGCTCTTTGAATGAATGAACAAATGAACAAATTTTGGTCTTTAAGAAAATTGATCTCAAACACTCAATGGAGAAAAAAAAAAAACTTTAAAAGCTTAGTGTTCTTATGGATAACTTCTAATTATGATAATAATGTAAATTCATGCCTTAAGATACCCTCTCTGGGGGCACCTGGGTGGCTTAGCTGGTTAGGTATCCAAATCTTGATTTTGGCTCAGGTCATGATCTCAGGGTCATGAGAGCAAGCCCTGCATCGGGCTCCATGCTGGGTGCGGAGCCTACTTAAGATTCTCTCTCTCCCTCTCCCTGGCCCCACCTCACTGCTCTCTCTCTGAGAAAAGGAAGGGAAGGGAAGGGGGAGAGGGGAGGGGAGGGGAGGGGAGGGAAGGGAAGGGAAAAGGAGAAAGAGAAGATAGGAAAAAGAAAAACAACTCTCTCTGCTCCACATACAAACCATTAATATATAAATATACAAGAGACAATGAAAAGACACTCACAAGCTCAGAAACAAGATAACTCCACAGATCAGAAAGGGAACAGAGTCCTAGAGTGTTCAGGCCTGAGTGTGCTAGAAGCAGACGTAGGTGCAAGGGACCTCCAGTGGGTCACGGGCACTAAAAATGGGGCCCCCAGGGGCGCCTGGGTGGCACAGCGGTTAAGCGTCTGCCTTCGGCTCAGGGCGTGATCCCGGCGTTGTGGGATCGAGCCCCACATCAGGCTCCTCCGCTATGAGCCTGCTTCTTCCTCTCCCACTCCCCCTGCTTGTGTTCCCTCTCTCACTGGCTGTCTCTATCTCTGTCGAATGAATAAATAAATAAAACCTTTAAAAAAAAAATGGGGCCCCCAGGGGAGACTGGAGCAGTGCCCACTGCTGGAACCCAGAGATACCAGGCTGAGGCTCACCTGCTAACCAAAAACGGTAGAGGAAGTTTCTAGGCCTGCTACTGAGGCTACAGCATTATGTAAAGCTACCAAGCTGAGGAGACAGGAGGACAGAGGTACTGCCTGTGGTCAGAAAGGAATCAAGGCCACTGCTAACTTGGTGACCGGGAGTGTGACTGGATTGGCAATATCGCTGATAACAGCAGAACAGGAACTCCATAGTGCCGACATAACACCTGGCTCTGGTTTAGAGACTCTCGGGCCTGATGGATGCAGCTATGAAACCACTGGAAAGGCAGGGTAAGCGTAGTGGGAGCTGGAGTATGGGATTCCCCAACTCACAGAGAGCAACGTGAGCCTGCAAATGAAGAAACATAATGCTCAAATTATCCAACAGGATGCCTGGGTGGCTCAGTCGGTTGGGTGTCTGCCTTCAGCTCAGGCCATGATCCCAGGGTCCTGGGATCAAGCCCCGCGTCAGGTTCCCTGCTCAGCGGGGAGCCTGCTTCTCCCTCTGCCTCTCCCCCCACTCATGCTCTCTCTCTCTCTCTCAAATAAATAAAATCTTTAAAAAAAAAAGAGAGTTATCCAACAAAATCAACAGTCTAAGATGAATGAAATTCAAATAATGAAGCAATGCAAAAAAGACTTTAAATATGACTGAGATTCTCATTCATTAAAAAAGGAGAAAGTTAAGTGTGAAAGACAAACAGAATCAAAGCAACGATATGTGAATCTAAAAACCATTCAATTGGAAATCTTGAAAATGAAAAAACACCTTTGAAATTTTTCTATAAAACACTCATTAAGAAGATAAACATTAGACTGGAATGAAGAATTGGTGAATTGAAAGAGAATTCATCAATTCACAAACAAGTGAAAAACTCAATTCACCTAGAAAGTATCACAGAAAGAATTTTTTTAAATATTAAGGAGGAATCTAGAGAAATTAAATATAGCTCAAGTGGCTCTAACATACGTCTAATTGGAGCGAAAGAAGAAGAGAAAGGAGGGAACTGGAGAGAAGCAATATTAGAGGAAAAACCGGAAGGTGTTGTCTAGAACTGAAGAAGGGCATGAGTCCTCAGATCAAAAGTGTATTAAAAGTACCACCCCAGGTGCCTGGGTGGCTCAGTCAGTTGGGCATCCGACTCTTGATCTCTGCTCAGGTCATGATCTCGGGCTCCACACTCAGCACAGAATCTGCTTCTCCCTCTCCCTCTGCTCCTCCCCCTGCTCACGCTCTCTCTCACTTCCTCTCGCTCTCCCTCTCTCTCTCAAACAAATAAAATCTTTTTTTTTAAAGTATCACCTGAGATAAATGGATATAACTCTCTACTAACAGAATTTTAATGGAACTTCATAAAATGAGATGTAAAGACAAATATTTTTAGGGGCGCCTGGGTGGCACAGCGGTTAAGCGTCTGCCTTCGGCTCAGGGCGTGATCCCAGCGTTCTGGGATCGAGCCCCACATCAGGCTCCTCCGCTGGGAGCCTGCTTCTTCCTCTCCCACTCCCCCTGTTTGTGTTCCCTCTCTCGCTGGCTGTCTCTATCTCTGTCAAATAAATAAATAAAATCTTTAGAAAAGAAAAATATTTTTAAATGGCCAGAGGGAAAAAAGATAGATAACCTATAAGTGATAAGAATATCCAATACTTTGTTGCTTGTAAAAGGGGAAAATGGAAAAATTGATGTCCATGAAAAGGAGAATAGATTTTTTTTAACCTATAGTATATTTGCAATATATTTGTAGTGAATGGAATACAGTACATTTCAACAGAAATAGAGCTACACGTATTAACACAAATGAAATTATATTAAGAGAAAAAGCACATTGCTAAATAATATCTATGAAAAACATGATTTACCTTCTTTAAAGAGAAATATCTGAAGCAAATAAAGTTAACACATTAAGATTGATTAAAAGCAGGTGGTAGGTACATGGGTGTTTATTGCATTATTTGTCATGTTCAGGATCTTTTCATCAAAGAATAGTTTTTTAACAGGTTTTTAGAAACCATAAGAACTCAGTGTTTCTGAAAATAGACCATCTAACCCCACAGACATAAGTGGTCTCAGCGATGACGATCAGTGAAAAACTTACGAAAAGGAAACAGAAGGTGGCCTCAAGGCAAAGCCAACTTAGACAGAAAGGGTTTGTGGAAAAGATGGTTCAGGAAGGACACATGGTCAAGTTAATGAAACCTTTGCTGCTGGGGAAGACCAAAGCCCAGAAGGAGCAGGCACTGTGGGCGGGGTGACTTATAGGCCCCAAGAAGGGTTAATCTGGGTGTGTTCAGAGCAGGCACAGGAAGAGACAGGCCCTTTCTTAGGAAGAAGTAGGTTACAGAAAAGACAGAATTTGGTTATAAACGTTTTGAGTCCAAAAGTATCCTGTAATGCATCTAGTCCAGTAATTTTGCAGCCACTAATTTCAGAACCAGAGAGGGTCCCCAGAGATGCCGGAGGGGTGCCTAGGGGATGAGGAAGCAGGGCTACAGTCCTTCACCCCTACTTCAGCCAGAGCCCTTTTTACACTCGGGGAGAGACCTGTGCTCCTGTGCAGGCCCTGACTTTACAGGTTGTACGGGACTTGGGGAAGGTCCCCGAGTCAGTCAGTAGCGGACATGTCCTGAACGTCAGCACGTTGCTCTCTCTGCCACGTATCAGCGCCCCTCCCACCCTGCTTCCATCTTCTTGAGCAAAAACAAACACAAGAAATGGGTGTTGTGCAAACGTGGAAAGCTGTAACTAGCAATAAGAGAAAGGCCTTATGGCCCAAGAGGGGCCTAGAAGAATTACGGCCTTAGGTGTGACATTTACAGCCATGATTTATATCAGAATCATTGGCAGTGGCCTCTCCCTTTCTCCTGTCTTCCCTCCCCTCTTCCTTTCTTCTGTAGAATTCTTTGTTCCCCGTAACTCTTTTTGATGAAAATTATAAAAGCTGGAAGAACGATACAATGAATAGTCCTATTCTGTCCGCCCAGACGGTTGGTAACATTTGCTATTTTGCTTCCTCTCTCCCCTGTGTGCGTTTCTTTTTGTGTTGAATCATTTCAGAGTAAGTTGCAGATAACATGATACCCAACT
The DNA here is from genome assembly GCF_017311325.1 of Ursus maritimus. Lineage (NCBI taxonomy): Eukaryota > Metazoa > Chordata > Mammalia > Carnivora > Ursidae > Ursus > Ursus maritimus. The sequence goes on along the minus strand of NW_024426774.1, from coordinate 21,467,369 downwards.
CCTAAAGACATCAGCGCTCCTAGGAGGGGTCACAAAACCGTGATCGCACTTAAGAAAAGTATTAATAATTCTGTACTGTCATCTAACATCCGGGCCACATTCAAATTCCCCCAGTTGTCCCAAGAATGTCCTTGAGAGCTCATTTTTGTTGTCATTGTTACTGGGTTTTTTATTCCTTTCCCTGAGCCAGTATGCATCAGAGTTCCCCACGGCATTGGTGGTTATGCAAAAGGAGACAGACATTTTCTAGAAAAACAAATCTAATCTGGAAGTGGACCCAGGTTACTTTTCTCACTGCCATTTCCTCTCACTTGTCTGTATCGCAGGCTGAGATCCTAACTGGCCTGGCGGTCGGCAGCCCTGCGGACGCTGGGCAGGCGGCACTCGTGCTCATGGAAAGGGGCTGCCACGTGGTCATTGTCACCTTAGGTGCTGAAGGATGTGTGATGCTGTCACAGACAGAACCCGTGCCAAAGCACATTCCCACTGAGAAAGTCAAGGCTGTGGATACCACGGTAGGTTTTTAAATTTCAGAATCATTTCTGCCCCCTTGAAAATCATCATTTAGTAACAAAGATCCTGCACCTGAATTTTTGGGTCATGAGGTAAGGGCCCGAGATGGTGATGTGGTAGAAGAGAAGAAAAACCAGGCAGGAGGACTAGATCTTAATCCTTCCCTAACCAGCTGGGGGACTTTATCCAAGTCACTTAATCTCTCTGAGCCTCAGTTTCTTCATCCATAAAATCAGAATATTAGGAGCATTATACCTGTATCACCTATATTGGTACCATTATGCTTGTATTACCTATAGTCATTCATTGATTCAATAAATACGTACTGAATCCCTGTTATATGCCGGTCATCTATTAGGTGCTGGGGCTATAGTGGTGAGCAAAACAAAGTCTCTGTCTCATGGGGCTTAGATTTTGGATGCTGTAGCAATCTCTGGTTCGTACAAGCCTCTCGTGTGGAACGAAAGAGCAAGGAGCACTGGCTGGCAGAACTCACTCTTTTAGCCAACAAATAATAACATTAACATTTACTATATGTTTACTGTGTCTCTTTTGGATACATCTCATATAATCTTTACGACAGTTACAAGAGGCAGGTTACTGTCCTCCTTTTACAGATTTAGAAACTTGCTTAGGACCATAATGCTAGGATGTAACAGAGCTGGGGGTTCAAAACTCAGCCCATGGACGCCAGACATTTCTTGTATAAGGTGCTGCATTAAGGACGAGCAGGTTAAGTGGACAAGTCACAGCCCAGAATGGGGTGGAAGGGAAACAAGTTAGAAAAAAAAGCTTAGGGTTCCTCTAAAACTGGGAAAATAAAAATTATTTGTTTATGGCCTAGAATTTAGAAAAGCTGGGGGCACGCCTTGGTGGCTCAGTTGGTAAAGCAGCCGACTCTTGACCTCAGCTCAGGTATCGATCTCAGGGTCATGAGTTCAAGCCCCACATTGGGCTCCACACTGGGTGCGGAGCCTACTTAAAAAAATTTTTAAAAAGAGAGAAGAGCTGCTTAGCAAAGTAAATAAATGTCAGGAACCCAAAACTAGAGTTGAGGAGGAATAAACATTTTAGGATTCTTATTTGTAAGAAATTACTATGTAATTATTTATAAAATATAATTTGGCCTTTATGCTTAAAAAAGACTTTGAAATATGGATCATTTATTAAAAAGGAGCCTAGGCGAATCTGATGAAGTTATGGGTGCACATACGCTTTGAAAAATAGATACGTACAAGGAATGCTTTTCTAACATGAAATTATACCCCGATGCCTTTCACAGGGTGCTTGATCAGGTATTTGATAAATTATACTCGGTGTTGTCATCCTCTTCATACTGAGTCACTTTGGAAACCATTTTCTATTCTGTCAAGCAGTCACCTGATGTAAGAGGTTCCTTCTTAGTTCTGAAATCGACCCTGCATTAGACTAAAGCTTGTCCGGGTCCTGAACAGAGCAGAACAGTTTACTCCTCCTTTGCTGAAAATGAAGGGTCCTGG
>NW_024426774.1:21334230-21465346 GCF_017311325.1 Ursus maritimus | reverse complement strand
CCTGGCCAGCTCAGTCAGTATAGCATGTGACTCTTGATTTCAGGGTCATGAGTTCAAGGCCCACATTGGACACAAAGCTTACTTAAAATGCATATGATGGGCAAAAACTATACCTTAAAAATGAACGTCCTCGTGAAGATGTCGGGCCTACATGGCTCCCCCATAGAGACTCAGCCTCTGCTTCCAGTGTCTGGGTGGGTCACAGCTACCAAAGCACAACTCAGACGGGTCTACACAGAACCAGGGGTTTATTTGGTGCACCTGACTGGGACGTGTGAAGGTGCGGCCAAGTGCAGAGGAGAAGCCCTGTCATTGGGCCTTGCTCTCACTCTCCCTGTTGGCTCTGTCTGCCTTGTGCTGGCCTCTGAGCTCAGGCAGGCCCCTCCTGGGAGGGGTCCCCGGCAGCTGCCTGCCCACACGGCGCCCCATGTCCCGTCCCCATCCCTGGTGTCAACTAAGAAATCAAAGAACTCTTACCAGAGGACGGGAAGTGGCTGCTGGTCAGACGGACACAAGCCCTGCCCAGCCCAGAACACCTGTGGGGCGATGCACCGCCAGGGCCGGGACCGAGTGACGAGGAAACCAGCCGTGGACGTGCTCCGACACGAATCGATAGTCATTATCCTCAGAGCCATCTTGTGTCGGCGGACTGGACGTCATAGATGATGACGGACGGCGTCTTGAGCGTCTGAGATACAGCAAGGTGCACAAGGAGGGCTCACGCTTTGTGGTTACTGTCTTGCGCCCCTTCATTTGCTTCCTCGGCACGTGCAGTTAATGCTTCGGTTTCAGGGAAGGTGAAACCCAGTGGGAGCTCAGAGGAGAAACGATTACTTAATGCTTGGAGGCAGGAGGCCGAGAACGGGATCACGAAGATCAGAGCACTGGATCGAGATCAGCGAGTGTTTTCTATCAAGGGCCAGAGAGTGAAGTTTCAGTGGCCTTACGTATACACGGTCTGTCACAACTACTCACCTGCCCCATGGTAGCGTGAAAGCAGCCATAAACAACTTCGTGCGCTATCGACATGAAGCCAGTATTAGTCTAAACTAGATTGTTCTAAGTTAAGGTGTTACCAGGAGTCACCAGTACAATTACTATGAAAAGAACTCAAAAAAAAAAAAACCCAAAAAACAAAACCCTGAAAGAAACAAGGGAATTACAGTGGTACCCTTAAAAACATCTATTTAACGCAAAACAGGCAGGAATGGAGGAATAAAGAAGCTACTGGAAGATATGCTGTTATAAACTGAAGAACAAAACTAAGACCAAGGGAGACGCAGGATTCAGGAAGCAGGCGAGGCCACCAAGGAGAGAAGTCGGGACAATGAAGGGGAGTCCCAGGGCCGCCGTGACGCAGCCAGCCCCTAACCAGGCCGTCCCAGTGAGAGCAGGAGAGTGGAGAGCCCTGGAGGAATGTCTCCCCGAAACAAAAAAGAAAAGCCAGAAAGGACCAAGAAAGAAACAGTGGAATATCCTTGGGTTTGAATATGCCCAGAGATTTTTAGCTTTCTTGCAGAATTTGAGGGTGAAGTAGAAATTAATATGCAGAAAACTGTGGCAATGAAGAAAAGAGGCAAATTCTTGCTCTACGTCGTCTGCAGTCCAAGGGTTAAAGTCTGATGAAGTAAATACAATCTTCACACACCGCACGGCTGTGGGTACGTACTCCTAACAGTGTAAGTGCCAATTATCGATTTATCCCAACATGGAGATTATAATCCTGTCTTGAAGATGGAACGATTCAGTGTGTGTGTGTGTGTGTGTGTCTGCGTGCACAAGGGGGAAGAGAAGAGAGCTGAATTCCCATCCTTCAGAGGCGGAAGTCAAGAGAGAATATGGGAAACTGATTTTAAGAATCAGCAGTAGAAGCTTATTACCAGGAATTGAAGATAAATACGAGAAGAAACCGCTGAAGGAATTTCAAGTATTTGCCTCATGGAAATGGTTCTGGCATTTACTCTTTAAGCCTTGTCTTTTTACACTATATACATGGATGGCTTTGATCTTTTTCTGGAACGACAAAACACAGTGAGATACCACCTGACACCAACTAGAATGGCTGGAATCAAAAAGAGATGATAACAAGGCATCAGGAGGACATGCAGACATCAGAACCCTCAAACAATGCCAGTAGGAAGGTAAAATGGAAATGGAAATGCTTTGGGAAACAGTCTGGAAGTGCTTCAGAAAGTTAAATTTAGAGTTACGATACAACCCAGCAATTCTACTTCTAGGTGTAGAGAAGTGGCCAAGAGGAATGGAAATGCCCATTCTTCCGCCCAAGAGAAATGGAAACGTGGCCACACAAAACTTTATACACAAATGTTTATAGCAGCATTATTCCTCACGGCCCCAAATTGGAAACAACCTCACTTGCAACAACAGATGATTGGATAAACAAATTGCGGTGCATACGGTGCATACATAGAATATTATTCAGCCATAAAACAGAATAGTGATGCAGGCTGTGGCACAGATGAGCACCCAAAACATTACACTGAGTGAAAGAAGACAGACACGGGGGCACCTGGGCGGCGCAGTCGGTGAAGTGTCCCACTCTTGGTTTCAGCTCAGATCATGAGCTCTGGGTCCTGGGATCGAGCCCCATGTCACACTCCACACTCAACATGGAGCCTGCTTGAGATTCTCTCTCTCCCTTTCCCTCTGCCCCTCCCACTCATGCTGTCTCTCTAAATAAATAAATAAATAAATAAATAAATAAATAAATAAATTTTAAAAATCTTGAAAAAAGGACAAATATAAAAGGCCACATATTATATGCTTCCGTATAGATGACATGTCCAGAATAGGTAAATCTCTAGAAACAAGGTGGAGTGATGGCTGCCAGCAGCTGGGAAGGGGGCACAGGGAGCGTGACTGCTAATGGGTACAGGATTCCTTGCTGGGGCGAGGAAAATGTTCTGGAATTAGATGGTGGTGATGGGTGCACAACCTTGTGGATATACTGAAAACCACTGAACTACACACTTTTGAAGGGTGAGTTTTATGGTATGTGAATTATATCAATTTAGAAAACAAAGGTGAAACGACAACAAAAAGATCCATCTAGGCACTTCACCGACGAGCGGATACTCTTGTGATAAAGAACCTTCCAGTTCATTGCTCCACTGAGTCTACTGAATGGGCCCTCAGCATCCCCCCAGCGGAGCGGAGGTGACACAGGAAACAAGGGTGGTTATTTTCTGGGTGTAGAATCTCCCTCAGCCTTTTTATGCTGTCTTTGTCCTCTCGTCCTGCACTGTCATTATGAAAACCCTTGCCTGTTCTGCACACCGCTGTTCAGCCTCTTCATAAGTCTAATAAAGAGGAGATAATTCACACAGTGAGGCGAGGAGCTCCCAGGGAGGCATTTTCTCCTGAACAAATGGGCGCCTTCACTCTTCTGTCAGGAGGACATTACTCACTCTCAGGCGGTTTATGACCTCACTTTTCTCCTCCTCCTAATCCCTCACGATGCACACCTTTAAAAAAAAAAAAAAAATCACGTCGTGCGACCTAAATGTACATCATTTTCCTCAGTCACACCTCAACAGAGCTGGCCAAACTGAGACAGAGAAATCGGGGATGGCATGGCCGGCGGAAACCCCTTCAGTTGGTTCATCTTGTCCACCCACGACAGGCAGCCTGCTCTAGAAGGAGCCATTTCCCGCTCGACGTCGGTGCTCCTGCCGACTGCTCTATTCAGCTCACCTCTGCGTCAGTCGTTGGCTGTATCACGTCTGTTTTTACCTCTGTATTTCCTGTTGTACTACAGTGAGATGGTGACGGGAGTGCAGATGTCCTCCACTCAGTTTGGGAGACATGACCGATGTGTCTCTTTTCCCATCTCTCTCTCTCTCTCTTATCTGAATCTCAGCCTCAAAATGCCCCGGCCTTCCTGTCCTCTGTGCTGTCTTGCACCCCGAACGTTAGGGGGCTAGGCCTTCTTGTGCCGACTGCACTAACTAACCACTCCCTAGTCAAGAGTCGCACACATTTAAGCATGGTACTATTTTAGGTTATCGTGCTAGTGTGATACAACGTTAGTTATCCTTGGCCTACAGATTGATTTAGAAATTGCTTTTCTACATGTAAACGGTTACGTCCTAGAATCTACATTCAGACTCTTATTTTTTAAGAACTCAGCCTATAGGCTAAATCCGTCTTCCCAAGAATTGCTCACCTTATAATAAAGCATCATAATGCAGGGTATATAAGTAAGCTGACAGTAATCCAAAGACAGGGGCATGGGGATTCTCTTACCTCTTCTTTATTCCTTTTTCCTGCCTGTTATGTTTGAGTCCTGTAGTATTCACAGTTGCTGGGTGAGGCACGAGGCAGTACTGGATGCCCCCAGCAGATAACTCAGGGCTGGGAGAGTCAGCTCTGAACTAGAAATTGCACCAGCCGGAAGTGGGGGTGGTTTGTTTTCAAGTTTGCACAGAAGCACTCATGAAGATACAGTGATTGCTGCGACTGATAGGTCACCCCCAGTTTTCCTAGGTATTTCTCTGTAGTGTATTCCCCACATCCCAGGATCCGGCCTTCAGCCATCCAGGCTGTTCTTAAGGATTGGCTCCCATTAATCTACCTCTGAGGCACCATTCAGAATGACAGCTCAGCCTTTGAAAACCCAGATTTGAAGGGCCATTGTCCCATCTTCATATGACTTTTCCCCCCAGACTTCATCCTCTTCCCATTCCCACCCCCTTGCCAGTAGAAGACCAAGCTAATATTACCAGACGTCATTAGAACCAATGACTTTAGAGCTCTTAAGAGCTCTTCCTCAACTCAGGCAAACCGAGGTGTTTCCTACTTAGCCATAGTCTTGCTGAGAGGACTGAACACTCACCAGTTCTTACACGGGCACTGCCAGTGTTAGTCTTTGTGACATTCCTTAAAATGTGTTTCCCTAGCAAGGCACTCTTTCTCCTCCCACCTCTTTCTTTCTGAGGAACACACACATTCTTTGCGTTTGTCAATAATTAGTAGGGTTTCTGAGGGGTCTTTGTAGCTCCTACTCCATTTTGTCCTTGAAAAGAGCCTTTGCACAGTTCTGTCCAGAAACTTACATTATAGCCAAGATAGAGTTTGAGCTCCCCTACTGTTGATTGCCAGGACTTGGAAAAGGGGTTGGGAGAGGAAAACACTGTGGGTAAAGAGCAATCGAATCTTGGTGCTGAAGAGGTAACTATAAAACAAGAAAGCTAACTTTAACCGCCATTATCAATTTATTATCCAAGAAGTCACTGTCATTTCCTCCACATTTTGACCTCAGGAAAATTAGGTATCTACTGATATTGCCACTGCTCAAAGTATCTTGGAAAATTGTCTTTTAGAAGGGCCTTGAGAGCACCTTGACCCTACTTATCAGTCTCCTGGGGTTTTTTCTTTCTATTCATAAAATTAATACATACTTAGTTCTCAAGAGGAGAAAAAAGCAGACAACATAGAAAAGTATAAAGAAGAAAGTCAAATACCTGTGAGTCTACCACTTAGATGTAACCACGGTTATCCTTTTAAAGATTTTATTTTAAGTAGTCTCTGCCCCCAACGTGGGGCTTGAAACTACAACCTCTGAGATCAAGAGTTGCACACTCCACCGGCCCAGCCAGCCAGGCACCCCGTCCACCATTATCCTCTTAGTATAAATCCTTCCATATTTTTTTCAGACCCATTCATGCACTTTTGAATATCTGTTCATGGAAAATTTGAATATTTGCCCCAGCAGAGATTAATATGTGTAATTAGGGGAAGCCTCCACAACTCAAAAAGATCAACCATTTCTCTAGAACAATGTAAAGGGCAATTCACTGAAAAAGAAATACAGAAAATAAATGTTAATGTTCAACCTCACAAGAAATCAGGATTATACAAATGAAAATCACAGTGAGATCCCCCCCTTCATGCCCATCAGTTTGGCAAAAAATAAAGACTGATAATGTCAAAGTCCAAATAAATTGAAAGCACAATGTTTCCAGAGGGCAGTTTGACAGTTTACCAATTTTTTAAATGTGCTTTCCCTTTGACCCAGTAAACCTTCTAAGAATCTATCCTGCAGAAATGTTCATATATACAAATATTTCTACAAGAATATGTATTCCAGCTTTGTTTATAATAATCAAAAATTGATTGGACATAGCTACATAATCATCAAGGAGAAAATCAAATTATAATAGTAATAGTGCAATTTACCTAAAAATAACTCTGTCAGTAAATAAAAGCAAATTTTTAAAATCTGGGGGGGGGAACCCCACCAAACTACTATGACCATTGCTCATGGGAAGGGGACAGGAGGCAGGTGTCATAAAGGAGGACTTCTACATCCCACTCCGTATTCTAATGAATTGTTTTAGGATTTCCATGACCTTTTATTTGTCATGCATTACTTCAAAATTTGGAGGATATATGATTTGGGGACACAGCAAAAAACTGTTTGGAGCCATATCTAGCAAATAGGAGAGGGGATATCATTTCTCAAAGAGTATGCTGAGCAGTTTCCTCACAAAGAAGCCTGTAATTGGCCAGATTCGCCCTTGGTCTCAAGTATTCCAAAATATCTATGTAAGTAGGCTGAGTAGCCCTTTGTCTTAAGATGACTTCTCAATGGATAGACACCTGATGCCAAAAAAATAGCTCTTCATTGCCTTCAGATCCAGGCACTGGGGCCTCTTTTTAAGTCTAGATATTTCACTACACGCTTTTGACAGGATATTTTTCCTTTAATCTTTCCAAAGAAACAATTTCCCTCAAAAATATGTTATTCTATACAGTTTGCCTTGGAAATAACAGAATAAATGTCAGAGCTGCACTGTTTCTGTTCCTCACTCAAATGCATGGCAGATCTTCAGAGAAGCTTTACCCATGGTCACATTTTCTTTCTGAATGGGTCTGCCTACATGTCTTAAACTCTTCAACCCTCATTGCCACAATTAATATTATATTGAATTTGGCTTTGCCACATTTCTCGGTCTCTGTTAGTTGATGATCTGAAGGAACTGTCAAAAGGGCCAGACCATAGGCAATACCTCATGTTTAAGAACTTAACAGTTCACATACTTCATCGTCCACATACCTCCCGTTTGAAACAGACCTGAATGGAATGGCTCATGAGGGATGGAGGAACATATGTAACACCATCCTTTGGACTGAAATGTGTCCCCTACAAAATTCGTATCTTGAAGTTAGGAGGTAATTAAGGTTCAGTGAGGTCATAAGGATGGAGCCATAGGACTAATGTTCTTACAGGAAGAGACACCAGAGAGCTCACTCTCTGTGTAGGCTCAAGGAGATCAGAGCACACAGCAAGATGGCGGCCCCCTGCCAGCCAGGAGAAGAGGCCTTAGAATGAAGCCCACCTTGTGAGCACCCTGATCTTGGACTTCCAGCCTCCAGAACTGTGAGAAATAAATTTCTGTTGTTTAAGCCACCCAGCCGGTGATTTTTTATATGGCAGCGCAAGCAGACTAACACTTAAGAAAGCAAATGAGCATACTTCAGAAGCGACCTAAAGCAAATACTGAAAAGTCTGCTGTTTTGTGAGGAGAAAATAATCTGAAGCAAACTAACAGGATCAGCCTAAATCACCTTTCTGGTGAACTATCTTAAGAGTATTGCTTATGGTTTAACTGCAATCCTCGGTCCCAGTAGGTAAGGCCAGATGATGTCCTAAGCTCAAACCCCGATTTAGCCATTAACCTGCAGGCTTCTTTGGACAAAGGACTCATTACATTTGGGCTTGGGTTGTGCTCCAAACATGACGTGTCTGGAGTGGGTGATCTCTGAGGCATCTTCGACCTCCGTGATTCTCACAGATTCTTGGGAACATGGGGCTAATGCCCAAAAGCCAGGCATTAGGCTGTGCTAGGCTTTGTGTGCTCCGAACAACCCTGCCAGACGGGGTTAATGCCCTTTTTAGAAAGGAGGAAAGTAATGCTCCTAAAGGCAAACAGTCTGCCCAGTCAGACAGCTGGCAAGTTGGCAGAGCCAGGAATTGATTCCAGGTCTGTCTGTCCAACTCCTAAGTCCAGGAACTCTCTACCACACCCCTCTGTCTCTTGATGTTATAGCAGTCCGCCCACCCTTCAGTCCCTCCTATACGGCATTTCAGCACTGACTTTCCTTGTTACTTGTCATGATACAGGCTTCTGTAATCACTCCATTTCTCTAGATTTTCAGAAGCTTCCAGATCTTGCAAAGGCACTGCCTGCTTTGTGCCATAGATTGCAGCCTCACTTGAAGGCAGGAACCCATATAAGAACAGTGCCTGGCATGTGTAAGCACCCAGTACCTCTTAGTGCTCATTAGTAGGTCCCTGTGTGTCTTTTACGGTACCTGGATCCTGCGAAGTACCCGGAAGCATGTACCAGGAGCTCGCATCACTCTCCAGTACACGGAGTGGGCATGACCTTAGCTCTGTACATTACTGGAAAGAAACCCAGGTCCCACTGCCATTCGATTCCAGCATCTTCCTGTACAGGACAAGGAGGTGGACTGCATAGATAGTAGTGGCAGGATCGTTCCAGTCCAGATATCAAAGTTTTGGGCACAGACCACTTCCATTCATTCTTGTCATTGAATGACCAAACCTAAAGGAGAGGTGCACCACTCCTAGAGAATATGACCAGATCATCTTTCCATGAAACTTCTTTAAATAGGGGCCTGGACTGCTAACTAGAGAGGCTAAGGAAAATATATTTCCTCTTTTTTAACATTCCCAAACTAGCTCTCCAGTTTAAGGAAAGACAAAAACGCTCCCCCTTCCCTGCCTAGTAAACTCCTGTCCATCCTCAAGTCCATCTCAGAGAGTTCCTTTTTGGGCAATCCCACTGCTTACTATATGCTTGGCATATAGTGAAATCACGTGAAATTTCGTGAAATCATGAAAGAGTTCTACTTCCTTCTGGGAAAGTGACTAGTGTATGTATTAGGGTCACTTAGGCTCACTGAGTCCCCGTGTTCTCAGGGCACTGAAAGATCTATAGGATTCCTTATATTCCTTAAATTCTACCTTGAATATGCCAAGGGAAAGAATAAATCTCAGATACAAATGCGCTTTTTTTAATGTTATGAAAACAAAACACCCAGTTTCCCATTTTAAAACATATCCTTAGATTATTTTACCTGCATGATAGAAAGGCCAGGCCAAAATTAAGCTACAGAGGGTAAATGGCATCTCTGAAATCGGCATCACAGAATACAGATAACCCAGCTGAGGCTCTGAAATATCCATCTTAACCTTAGGAATGATATCAATAAATGGACAGGCTATCTGAGCAAACTCTGCCAACTCTGACTGCCAGAAAAGATGAAGATGACAAAAAGAAGTTCACTGAATATGAAGAAAGGACAGAGGACAAGGTGATTGCTGAAGAGACTGATGGACAAGGCACAAGACATCTGTCATGCCCGGGGGTCCGTGTTAGCTTTATTACATTACTTCCATATCAGCAGATCACCTCATTTGCTGGCTAATCAGGCAGAATTAAATATTTTACATTATCTTTCTTAATCCTGCATGTGATCAGTTGAAAACCCAGGGCTCTAAAAATCTAATTGTAACTGCTTACCAGAAATGTCATCTTCACTTTGAAGGACTGGACCAGAGCCACATACAAGGCTGTGTTTTCCGTTTTCCTAAAGTACATGTACGGCCAGACCTGGACACACACGTACATGTGCCTGGTGCCGAACGTCTCCAGGGCTCGTGAGCCGGAAGCTTGGATCCCTGACCCTGCTTCAGAACTCAAATCCAGCCAGAGATTAAAAAGAGCCATGGTAGTGGAGAAGAGGGGCATGGAGGTGGTGGTAGGATGTAGAGAAGAAAAAGAAACAACTGTCAAAACCTTAGCAAAAGTCAAGAAAGCAAAATCTAAATCTAGATTTAGAGTGTGCTGTGGGCCTCGACGCCACCTAATTGAAAGGACAGGAAATAGTCCCTGTCCCAGTAAGAGGCGATGGTTTAAGGTTCTAGGAGCTTGCTTATCCTTTCCCAGTGAAGACTTGGAGCTCCCTACCGCTACCGTCCACCTCTCCTGGCTCCCAGAGAGCAGTGTGATCACATGGCAGTGACAGCAGTCCGCTCCTTCCCCACTTCCCAGGATGCTACCCTCGTGTTCTCTGTGGTTTCCAGTGTGTGAAGATGTTTCTTGGGCAGACCCAAAATTAAGAGGCGAAAAACCTTCTGGAGCCAAATTGTAGAGTCCAGTGAGCTGGAGCCCAGCCCACTACCCTCTGTGCCTGTCGTTGCTGACAGAGGTGAACAAGGCAATGAAAAAAGAGGTGTGTGGTTCATGGCTTGCCGAACTTCTGTCTGCCTTGGTGTGTTGTAGGTTAGTGGTGTGAATACTCTGTGTACGTCTGCACTGTGGGAATAATCTGTTGGTGGCATAAGTGTCGTGCGTGCATGTGTGTGTGAGTAAAACGTACTGCGGTGGAACAGGGTGTAAAGGGGCGGCTGGTCACTCACACTTTCCTCTTCCTCCTTCCATTCCTTTAAACACGATTGGAGGGCTCTGTACTGTAGTACAACCCTGGAAAAGCGATCTGACTTGGGGGTTGAGGGGGTCCAGAGGTTAGGTGAATTACAACTCCCCTGAAAGGGTCTCAAAAAACAAAAGTTTTATATCCTTTTCCTTCCTTTGGTCAAAACAAATGAAAACTAGGAAAAGAAAGATCGTGGTTACATTTGCTAAGTGACTTCCCGTGACTATCCTGTTCTCAGTTAAGAAAACCATCTTCCAGGGCCCCTGGGTGGCTCAGTCGGTTAAGTGTCTGCCTTTGACTGAGGTCATGATCCCAGAGTCCTGGGATCAAGCCCCATGTCGGGTTCCCTGCTCAGCGGGGAACCTGCTTCAGGATTCTCCCCTCCCTCGGTCCCTCCCCACCCCCACTCGTGCTCACGTGCTCTCGCTTTCTCTCAAATAAACAAATAAAATCTTTTAAAAAATTAAAAAAGGAAAAGAAAACCATCTCCTCTACTTAGTCTGCTCTTCTAGTTTTAGCATGTGGGAATCTAATTGTGTAGATTCAGTTGTACATGAAATATAATTTGCATCAAATACTTATATAGACTCCTTCCCTCAGCCAATCAGATTGCCTGCCGTTCTCCCTTCCTTCCTTCTTTATAAATTGTGAAATAGTTCAATGACACTGAAAAGTGTAGAGAACAAGATCATGACCACCCATGGACCCACCACCCAGCTTTGTTATTTCTTCATGTTTTGCTATTTTTGCTTCAGGTAGTTTTTAAGAAATAAAATGTCACACAAACACAATGTGACCTCTTGGCTTAGGACGCTTAGTGCTGTGAAGATGCAGCCTATGTCAGAAGCTAGCTTTTAGAAACGCATTTGAACAGAAGAACAGTAGGATTTTGTAAGAATTTCTTTTTTTTAATATTTTCTTATTATATTATGTTAGTCACCATACAGTACATCCCCAGTTTCCGATGTAAAGTTCGATGATTCATTAGTTGCGTATAACACCCAGTGCACCATGCAATACGTGCCCTCCTTACTACCCATCACCAATCTATGTAAGAATTTCTCTTGATCTTTGCCATTCTGCAGTTTTACCACAATGAGCCCACATCTGAATTTATTTTCATTTATATCGCTCATGATGCTGTTCTTCCTGAATCTCAGTATTTGTGTTTCTCCTCGATTCTGAACAATTCTTACACATTCTATGTTTTATTATTGCCTCCCCTACTTCCTCAATCGTCTCCTTCTGGAACCCCTAGAAGGTATACATTAGACTTTCTCTTTTCTCTTCTTCATGTCTTTTAAAACTGCTAGACAGAGGAGTGCCTGGGTGCCTCAGTTCGTTGAGCATCCAACTCGGTTTTGGTTCAGGTCATGATGTCAAGGTCATGAGACTGAGCCCTGGGTCGGGCTTCGTGCTCAGTGGGGAGTCTGCTTGAGATTCTCTCTCCGCCTCCCTCTGCCTCTCTCCCACAACTCACGTGCTCTCTCCCTTTCTCTCTTCTCTCTGTCTCTCTATCTGTCTCGCTCTCTCAAATAATAAAATCTTTTAAAAAATTTTTAAAAACCACTAGAGAGAGAAGCCTGGGGTGCTGAGGCTGCGTGTCACCTTATTCTTGTTCCAGGGTCGATGAAACAGAAGTAACCTCGAGAACTGAAAACACCGTCCTTTAAACACAGAAAGTCACAGTCCTTTAAGAAACAGAAAAGACCGTTGTGGGAAGTCATGGCAAAATGGGGTGAGGAGCACCCCACTGTGCACACATTTACTCAGCACACTGTATTTTAATTTTCTGCATTGCAAACAGCAGGTGTGCACCAGTATAATAGGGCCACTGGTGTAATAAGACAGTCCCTGGCCCCGAAGAGCTTGAGTCTGGAAGAGTGTGTAGCCCACAGCTGAATGAGAAGTGCCGTGGTGGGGATACACCTGAAGTGCTATGGGGTGCGGCTGGGGAGCCCACCTGGCCTGAGGAGCCCGCTTCCCTGCTTTGAGGGGGCAAGGGAAGGTGAGCTAAAGGACGAGTCAGCTTGGGGAAGGGTAACCCAGGCAGAGGCAGCAGCTCATGAAAGGTCCAGAGCCAAGAGAATATGTCAGTGTTGGTGCCTTTTCAAGCAGTTGTGTGTGGAAAGAGCTTGCAGTACAAGGAAGGATGGAAAAGGATGAGGTGTAGCTCTTACAGGGACGGGTTGTGAGGGGCTTTGTGGGCCAGAACCAGAAATTTGCACATTCTCCAGAGGGCAGTGGGGAGCCATTGAAGAGTTTAAGCAGGGATAGGTTTTATCAGATTTGTACTCTATTAATAAAGAGTAACATGGCTGAGTATAAAGAATAAGTTGGAGGGGCACCTGGGTGACTCAGTCGATTAATCCAACTCGTGATCTCAGCTCAGGTCTCAATCTCAGGGTTGTGAGTTCAAGTCCCGCATTCACATCACGCATTGGGCTCCAATTTATTCTTTTTTTTTTTTTTAAGTAATTGGAGATTACAATACTGGAGGCGGGGAGAACCACCCAGACTGTTGCATTGATCTGTCTAGTAACAGATTATGGCAGCCTGGACTAGGGAGGTGGCAATTGGGATGTTGAGAAGTGAGTTTGAGGGGGCGCCTGGGTGGCTCAGTCGTTAAGTGTCTGCCTTTGGCTCAGGGCGTGATCCCAGAGTCCTGGAATCAAGCCCCGCATCAGGTTTCTCTGCTGGGAGCCTGCTTCTTCCTCTCCCACTACCCCTGCCTGTGTTCCCTCTCTCGCTGGCTGTCTCTCTCTCTCTCTGTCAAATAAATAAATAAAATCTTTTTTTAAAAAAAAAGTGAGTTTGAGAAGTCTTAAGAATTCAGAGAACATAACGGTAGGTCATTTCCTTTAAAATAAAAGGGTAGGGGACCAAGTAAGGTGCTTGTTTCATGGTCAAAACCAATAGATCCTTCTACCAGTGTCAGTGGTTGTCAGCACGTTTTGAGCCTTGACTCACCTAAGGACCAAGACCTACTCCCAACAGAAACAAGTCCATATCATTGGTGATTCTCTGCAGGTGGCCCCGGAAGATGGCAGTGCAGTTTACAGAAAATAAAATGAAATGCCCAGGTGATCTCTGCATGCCCTTCCATTGGGCATGTCTGGCTGCCTGCCACCCCCATTTTGGTGAATCACTGATCTGTGCAACAGAGAAGCATTTGGAGCAGAAAGTTATCCTTCACTTAAAGTAAACAGCATGTGAAGGGAACTCGTTTGCAACACGGTGCTGGTTGAGATTATCTCCCCTACCACCTGTGCCTGAGACACTAGCTTTCTCCAGATACAAACACAACCTTCACGTAACTACACGTTCTCCCCCTGATGAAGTAACAGATCAGCAAGTATGTGACGAATTGGGGTTGTGTAGACAAAACACCAGCTATTCCAGCCAAGGCACCTGCAGTTGGTTGTGAATCATCCACACCAACTTTCAGCAGTGAGATTCTCAGAACAATTGTTCACTTCCATCCTTCGTTTCCACCATGTACAATTAGCCCAAGACCCGAGAGTGAACCAGCAACTGTAAGGAACCAGAAACATTATAAATAACCCAGAGAATCCTTTTATAACAGCAACTGCCTACTGATTTTGTGGCCTAACAGCTCAAGCAAAAAAGGATATAAATACGATATTGTGCAATGACTAATTACTCAAAATTTTGTGCATCAGCAGAAGTGGAACCTGTGGTTGGTGCTAATATTATCAGATGTCTTTACCGTTTAATAATCTGGTAGCTCTATATTATGTAGCACGCAGTTTTCACAGAGAACAATGATTTTATTTCAAGTACCTCTCACTGACATAAAAAAGCAGCTGTTGGAAGATGAACATTTGGCAGAAAATGTTTTAGCAGAATCTTTTGTGAGATACTAAATCATATTGGATTAACTGTTGTCTGTCTAGAATAGTGGAGTCCCAAAGAAAAAAAGATGGCTGACCACAGAAGGCAAGGGACGTCTTTAGAACTCAGTGAATCACTCACAGACATTTTAGCTGTAAGTGCCATTTACTCACCAATATATCAAGTTATTTATATACAAAGCTTCCATTAATGTTGCCTGAAGAATGGGCCTTTTTTTATTCCAGTTTAGCTCACACTCAGGATTCTACTTCTCTCAGTAATTCCATTCCAATAATGGGATTCTTTAAATTATAGAATAAATTAATCCACCACAGACATTTTTGGCCAGAATGGGGTTTTTAAACTAGTTTCAAGTCTCCACAGGCCATTGTCTGTGGCCAGCCAGACCGAAGAGCAGCGAGGGCTGTGACTCAGAGCAGCACCTGCTGAGCCCATGGCAGCCTGCCCCAGAACCTGAGGAGTTCCCTGGCCTCATGGCCCACCACTCCCAGGTTGACAACAGACCCTTACATGTTCTTCAGGCTGGTCAAGCACTGGTCGCTGTTCTAGCAAGGAAGTGACGTCATGCCACGGCTGCTGGGCACAGCCAATTTTAGCAAAACAATATTATGATCGAGCTGCTTTCATGTGGCCATACTGATTCAAGAACGTTTTTCACAGTAAACATGATAACTAAAACATAAAATTCTCCTCTTTCCTAAACTATCAAGCAATGTACAAAGCAAAGACTTTTACCTTATCCCCAATTCCCACTCCTGGGGTGGAGTGTGTGATCGGTAAAGATTAAAAATGACTTCATCAAGATAAAAAGCTTCTGCACAGCCAAGGAAACAGTCAAAAAAACTAAGAGGCAGCCCATGGAATGGGAGAATATATTTGCAAATGACACTACAGATAAAAGACTGGTATCCAAGATCTACAAAGAACTTCTCAAACTCAATACACAAGAAACAAACAAATCATAAAACGGGCAGAAGATATGAACAGACACTTTTCCAATGAAGACATACAAATGGCTAACAGACACATGAAAAAATGTTCAAAATCAGTAGCCATCAGGGAAATTCAAATCAAAACCACACTAAGATACCACCTTATGCCAGTTAGAATGGCGAAAATTGACAAGGCAGGAAACAACAATTGTTGGAGAGGATGTGGAGAAAGGGGATCCCTCCTACTTTGTTGGTGGGAATGCAAGTTGGTACAGCCACTCTGGAAAACAGTGTGGAGGTCCCTTAAAAAGTTAAAAATTGAGCTACCCTATGATCCAGCCATTGCGCTACTGGGTATTTACCCCAAAGATACAGACGTAGTGAAGAGAAGGGCCATATGCACCCCAATGTTCGTAGCAGCATTGTCCACAATAGCTAAATCGTGGAAGGAGCCGAGATGCCCTTCAACAGATGACTGGATTAAGAAGATGTGGTCCATATATACAATGGAATGTTACTCAGCTATCAAAAAAAACGAATTCTCAACATTTGCTGCAACATGGACGGCACTGGAGGAGATAATGCTAAGTGAAATAAGTCAAGCAGAGAAAGACAATTATCATATGGTTTCTCTCATCTATGGAACATAAGAACTAGGAAGATCGGTAGGAGAAGAAAGGGATAAAGAAAGGGGTGGTAATCAGAAGGGGGAATGAAGCATGAGAGACTATGGACTCTGAGAAACAAACTGAGGGCTTCAGAGGGGAGGGGGTGGGGGAATGGGATAGACTGGTGATGGGTAGTAAGGAGGGCACGTATTGCATGGTGCACTGGGTGTTATACGCAACTAATGAATCATCGAACTTTACATCAAAATCCAGGGACGTACTGTATGGTGACTAACATAATATAATTTAAAAATATATGATTATAAAAAAATAAAAATAAAAAATAAAAATGGGGGGTTTTCTGAGATGGCTGAGGATTGCTTTTAGGGCAGAGCCCAGGATTGGGCCAAGAGTGGCATGAGGTGCAGAAAAGGATATGGGGATAGGGATGTCTGTTCTGTATGTTATTTGGTAATATGAGACAGCATGTCTGCATTTTCGTATGGTCATTTTGACGCAAGTGCTAACTCCAAATAGCTTCATCAGAATGCCCCATTTCGGGGCACCTGGGTGGCTCAGCTGGTTAAGCCTCTAACTCTTGGTTTTGGCTCAGGTCATGATCTCAGGGTTGTGGGATCGAGCCCCACATCAGGCTTTGCGCTCAGCGTGGAGTCTGCCTGAGATTCCTTTCCCCTCCTTTTCCCTCCCCCTCTGCTCCTCCCCTGCCCCCACTCATTTGCAAGCTCTCTCTCTCTCTCTCTCTCAAATAAATAAATAATCTTTTTTTTTTTAATGCCCCATTTCATTACTGGCATGACTGGCCAGCCCAGAAACCTCAAAAACCAGAAACTGAGAGTGGACACTGAATCAGGCCCCATATGGAGCCAGCAAATGACCTCTGTCAATATGGGCCACTGGTTGACTTGGACCAGGAGCCATATATCACCAAAAATGGAGCCAGATCAGTCCGTGGTGCTGACCTCTGACAGTGAACACCACAACCAATGTACAGTGGAGATCAAACAGAATTGATGCAATTCTTATGATCATCTGTACTCTTACAAATGGTTACCAAATACTTGTAGGGTACCAGTAAATGAAGAATCTGGAAGTTGTGGGATGAAGGCTGACAGAGTTTTTCTTATTCTCTAGTAGTTGAATTTTAATCAATGTGTTGAAAACTGAAAGACCGTTGTCATTTTTTAATACCATTTATAGTCTTTTGGGGCAGTGAGATGCTTGGACGTATATCAGCCCCACGTAGCTTTGGTTTTGCACTCAACCCCCGATTGATCCCTCTCTGTTTCATTCATCTAAAATAAAGACGGCTTTAGCCCCCAAACCTCATTCCAGATGGAAATGCATAATTCAAGAGAAATACTGATGTCAAAGAAGAGAAGGCACACCAATTTGTGTCAGCAGTTGCTGTAAATTAAAGAGTACAAGGAGAGTTTAATGTAATGTAGAATTGAAAATAAAATTAGAACGAATATTTAGGCAGTCCTCCGCCTCTTTTTTTCCCTTCTGTGACACGAAGGATTGACTCCCAGCCTAAGTACCTAAGACAGTTCATTTTTCTTGCCTGCTGGAATTTTCTTTCCCCATAAAATGTTGCATGTTTGTCTTTGGCATCCAAAATTAGATCTTTTCACCTTTTCCATTCTAATCTCAACAGAACAGTCAGGGTAGGAAGAGTCCACGATCCCCCCCCAACCCGTCTTCCATACCCGTCATGCTTACAGCCCAGAAAGGACCCCTGCTCCACCAGTCTGACTAGTCAACTGCTGGAAATGGCGATTAGTTCTTCCCTGATACTGATTCTCCCTAATGTGGGCGTCACCTCCATGGTTTCTTTTCTCTTCCTAAAGCTGAGAAATGAAAGAGTCGATAACACACATCTCACACGTGAACTACTGCGCCAAAGAAAGATTCTTCAGCACACATCTGAAAGAGGGAAATCCCCTCTAAAGTAGTGGTACTGGGAAGATTCACATTTAGTTCAACGGAACTGCCATTATTTAGAAACTTCTTGGAGTTCCTTCTTCGAATTTCCCTCGGAACTGGTGGTGCTCTTTATAGCTGCCTACTGTCTAGGCCAATAGTGAGTTCCCCAGCTTGATCTCCCACTGTCATCACCGGACTTGGTTTTCAATGATTCCCTCTTTCCAGAAACAAATTCCTTAGAACAGTGGTTCTCAAAATGCAGTGCTGGACCAGCTACGTCAGCATCATCTGGGAACATCATCTGGGCCCCACCTCAGATTTAATGGATCAGAAACTTGGGGGTGAGCCCAGCAGTCCACATTGTAACAAGCCCTCCAGGTAATTCTGATGCTCGCTCTAGTTTGAGAACCGCGGACTTAGAAGATGAGATATTGCCTCCATTGAGGATATTCAGAGATGTGCTACAGATTTGGAAAGTATTCCAAAGAAAGATTTCTAAATCTTTTGGAGAGAAGTTGGAGTCCACGTGTGGCCTCTCCAGAGGACGGCTTCCACAGAGACCTCTCTCCACTAAGCCATCCACTTCCGCCACCTTGCCGTTTGACCTTGAGCAAGTTCTCACACTTGGTTTCTCATCTGGAACATGAAAGACCCATCCTGCCTATGTCACAGGATTGTTATGAGACTCAAAGTGAATCACATCAGGAAACATGCTCTATAAAGCATGTCGGTATGCTATCAGTCCTGCGAGAAAGTGAAAGTCATTGGTACTCCGAAGACAGGATTCTGGTAATCTGAGCATTACATCAGGGCAAAGACTTGGAAAAAGTTATAATTTCCTTGGCCAGATCCACCTTTTTGTCTGTATAATGCCTGCTTCATCGTCTTAGTGGACGTGCCTTGGAGTCCACCTGTTTACCTGGTGCTAAGAGAGGGACACCACTGCCTGATAAATGGCTACCAGGTCTAGATAAATATATCCATTTTCGGACGTGCTGTTTTCTATGAAAAGCTCTGCGGTGACTGTAAGGACAGACTGTGTGTGTATGCACCGAAGCTCTCACGAGCAGAGCCCATCATGTGCTAACAGCGGAAGGGTCAGTACTGAAACCACCCATTGCAGCACTATGCAAGGGAGTCATGACCTTCAAGAGGGACGCTAAGTGTCCACTGCCACACAGTAATAATTGCAGAGGGGACCAAAAAGAAAATCATTCAAGCAAACCAAATCTATAGAAACCTAGAGTTCAAGACCAGACCAGTCAACTTGTCTGTGCTGGAGAGAATGTGGGTGGATTTTACCCTAGAGATTAGCCGTCTTGTTTTTTGCTTTTTTGGGTTTTTTAAGATTTTATTTATTTATTTGAGAGAGTGAGTGAGAGAGAGAGAACACAAGCTGGGGGAGGGACAGAGGGAGAAGCAGACTCGTCGCTGAGCAGGCAGCCTGACGTGGGGCTCAATCCCAGGACCCTGAGATCATGACCTGAGCCAAAGGCAGAGCCACCCAGGTGCCCTTAGAGATTAGCCTTTACTAACACCTTCACCATAGGAATTCTTCAACAGCGAGATCCTGGTGCATTTATGATTTCACTTAAAAATGTTACCGACTGTTCAGTGAACATATCTGGTCAGGAAGTTAAACATGTTGCTTTAGTGCTTATTACGAATGCAGTTTTCGTAACACAGAGTAGTTCCCACTAGACCCACATCAACTTCACTTTTCACACAAAGTGCCAGCTAAAATCAAGAGATTAGGTATGAATCTAGTTGGTTAAATGTGATTAAGTTATTGGCTGATTATGCAATAATAAGCTATTGGTTAATTATGGAGTCGGAATATGAAAAGATTTTGTTCAAAAATGTGTTCCTACTTAACAAGTCTACAGAGACAGAAAGTAGATTAGTGGTTCCTAGGCATGGGGGGGATCAGGGAGGAAGGAGGTGTGATTGTTAGTTGGGACAAGGTTTCTTTTAGGGGGAACGAAAATTTCTAACATTAGACTGCAGTGATGGTTGTTCAACCCTGTGAATATATTTAAAAACATTGAATTATATACTTAAAGTGGGCAGCTTATATGGTATATTAATTATATCACAATAAAGCTGTTTTTTGGGGGGTGCCTGGCTGGCCTAGTTGGTAGAGCATGTGACTCTTGATCCCAGGGTTGTGAGTTGGAGCCCCACATTGGGCCTAGAGCTGATATTTAAAGAAATAAAAAAGTGGTGTTTTTTTTTTTTTTAAGATGTATGTATTTGAGAGAGAGAAGAAGAGAGAGTGCAGGGGAGGGGGAGGGGAAGAGCAGGAGGAGAGGGAGAGAGAGACCCAAGCAGACTCTGCATTGAGCGTGGAGCCCCATGTGGCTCATGACCCTGAGATCATGACCTGAGCCAAAACCAAGAGTTGGACACTTAACCAACCATGCCACCCAGGCACCCCAAAAGGTGTTTGTTTTTTTTTTACTCAAATAGCTAATAAATTGTAGAGCTGAGAAAACACTGTGCCTATTTAAAAGACAGGAATAAAAATCATCAATACTTTGCTGCATGCAGTTTCATACTTGATTAATATGAAATAATAATCACTTGAAATATATTAAGGCAGGAAATATTTGCTCTCTCTTTTAATCACACAGTGTTTTAAAAGCTGACTATCTCAGTCTAATAGTTGAAATGTAAGTGTAATAAACAATGGTGGCTAGTAGTTGAAGCCACAGTCATGGACATTTATGACACAATGATTTGTCCATGTTCCCTACAGGTTTATTTAGAATAAAAATCAGTAGCTCTTACACAATAGTGATAAGGAAGCTGGATTCTCACTGTCCATCTTGATGCTTCTAAACCGATCTGGTTAGGGGGGCCACAAGGTTGAGGTTGGGAAGGATGTGATCTCATCCTTATGATGTCAGTATGTGCTGATAAGAGAAAATAGAGATACTCGGATCTGAGCTGTGAAACGGGGCTCTTGGGTAAGCATCATCCTATCTCATGGTATGTTCGTCAGACTCACTGTTGTCTGCCTAGGAGAGAACCTTTACACTTTCCTACCTTGGGAAGATGGGCCAGGCTCCACTAGTTCTCATCCCCTTGGGAAGTCCTCACTGCAGGGCGTGGGGCCTCACTGGTGGCCATGGAGACCTGACAAGGCAAACAGGAGACGAACTGGCTGGGAGAGGTAGGGATTTCTGACCCAGCAGAAAGCTACCAACACCTGCCTAGTGTGCCTTGCAATTTGGAGATTGCTGGTTAGGGCTTCTTTTTTTTTTTTTTAAGATTTATTTATTTATTTATTTTAGAGAAAGAGGGTGGGGGGAGGGGCAGAGGGAGAAGGAGAGAGAAACTCAAGCCAGCTCCGCGCTGAGTGTGGAGCGTGACACGGGGCTCGATCTCCTGACCCTGAGATCATGACCTGAGCTGAAATCAAGAGTCAGACGCTTAACTGACCGTGCCACGCAGGCACCCCTGGTTAGGGTTTCTTGTGCCCCAGCAGATCCTAACCGGGCCACTGGCAGGTTCTCGCGGACGTGAGGCCCTACTGCAGGGCTACTCAACCTCTCTTGCACTAATCACCACCCACCCCAAGTGAGCCTTTTAAGATTTTTCTTTTCCTATTTGTCATCTTCCCCCATGAAATTTGAGTACCACGACTCTCTCTTTCTAGGTAGATAGATAGATTTACCTACTGTGCCTTCGGAGAGCCACAGATCATTGTAATATCTAAAAAAATGTTCTACCACAACCCGCTCCCAGCACGCAAGCGTGAGTTTCCAGCCCCGGTTGAGAATGCGTGCCCTGGATGGAATGAAGGGTCTAGGCAGGGCCTCGCTCTCTCTGCTCACACCCGGAGTGAGTGGTGAGGTCCGTCCCATGGAGAAGACGGGTCAGATGGCCCAGTGTCCATCCCTAACCAGGACGGGCCCCGACTTCAGATCCCAGCACAGCTAGAGGAGCGTCCTCCGAATCACGCGTCCCTGCGCCATCTGTTCAGCTGCCTGCCGGCCTCCAGGCTCGGCCACCACCTCCTCCCCCGGGAAGCAGCCCTCTGCCCGGCGGCGGCCTCACTGGGACGGAAAGCGGGGTCCTCAGTCATAAGCGGCCATGCTGGTGGAGGGGCGCAGCTCTCCCTGCCAGCGACTCACCCTCCTCCCGTGCTGTCCTCCAGCCCCTCCCCGCTGTACGCCTCTCCCAGAAGCCTCCCTCATTGCTCTCCCTGTGTTCCTTCACCCTAAATGAAAGCATAACATTCACCAGCTTTCCCCAGTCTGGCACTGACGAGAGGGACCTTTATACTCTTCACTTTACAGTGCTTTAGTGTCCTCTTCACAGCCTCCTAAAGTATCTCCCTGCCCCCACAGAGGAATGGATGTCCCAGGTCCCAATACCTACAGGCGGCCACTACTAGAACTCTCTGGAGCCTGGCCTTCCTCGTAATTAAGAGCCACAGGACACTGGCACACACAGGACAGTGTGTGCTCCTCACCTGATCACTCAGCACCCGTCCTCCTGACAGTCTCACTGGCTGTGAGAACATCCTGCAGCATTAAGCCACGCACAGCATACACTCCTTCCCTGGGACCCTTGGGTCAGGCCCTAGGATCACGACCTTCTTGGTCCCTTAGAACCCTTGTCTGGTCCCTTCTGACGTAGGTCATGGGCTTTCATTTCGAAAAATGTTAACAAACGAAGAGGTCCTCCGAGATGGTGCCGTCTAAGCCCATCTCACTTTTGTGGGGCACCCGCGCTGCTCCGGGCACTGTGCTAGGCCTTTCCTAGACATTATCTACTTCAGTATTTACAGCAGTCCTGTGCGGTAGGTGCCCATTTTACAGACAGTCACAGAGGAGGTTGAGTAACTTGCCAGGGTGGTGAAATCGGGACATAAACTCAGGTCCATCTGATTCCAAACCATCTACTGCATTGTCCCAGCTGAGAAAACATGTTCCCAGTTGAGAAAACCGTTTTCCCCAGCTACTTCCAGCGGGGCTCCACTGTGGGTTATAAAAATACTGAATTTGCCATTCTTAAAAGATGACGCATGGCTAATAAAAAGGCAGGATTTGAAACCATGTTTGCTCGTTCCCTCTGTGCTGCATTCTTGAGGGTCATGACACAAGGGCTCCCGCCAGTCCTTGATTAGTCCTTTAAGGATAAAGAACGACTTGTACATCCCCAGGCCTGCCAGATGTTCATGCCTCAACCTCCTGCAGACAGGAGCGACGTGGGAGCCCATTCTCAGAACGTGGAAGCAGGAGCACAGCAGGACTGCCCCCCACGCTAGCCCGAGGGCGAGCCATCTCAGGGTTGGTGCAGCCCTGCTGGCGTGGGGGTGGAAGGTGGCAGGGATCCTGGCAGGCTGACATGGCTCTCTCTCTCTTTCCTGAACCCCTTGCGATATTCTTTCTTGAGAAGAAACAGTGCATTGATTTGGGATTTAGTCATGTTTCATCCCATCTGCCTTTTCCCTGGCCTCTAAAACCACAAGCCTGGCCGAGGAGTTCGGGTCCACAGTGTGGGCTTTGAATAGCTTTGTGTAGGGAGAGGTTTCGAAAAGAAAGGAAAGTGGTTATCTACTCCTCAGCTGGAATGTGTTAAGCCATCGAGGAAGAATGTGAGGGTTTTAGCTGTTAGGGTCCGTCAGCAGTTCGGGTGATGAGTCATCCAGTGTGGGGACGGATTCCTGAGAAATGAAGCCTCGTGATGACATCATTCTTGCAAGATTGTCTGGGGTCTGTTGTAGCCGCCTGACATGTTCTTACCTTGGGGATTTTCATCACATGGGTTTTTTCCCAACCACACTTAATACCCACCGTGCCTTCTTAACTCATCCAGTTTTCTATCAACTAGAATTTGGCAACCTGGGACTTTCACAGGTCTGTCTCCTTGTCATCCTTGCTCCAGGGCATTCTTGGGACAGTGTGTGCTCCTCACCTGATCACTCAGCACCCGTCCTCCTGACAGTCCTCAAATCCGTCGGCACGTGTTTCAGCGGTGAGCCTGGCGCCGTGCTAGTCTGAGGGGCTGAAGGCCCAAAAGGAGGGCCGGAGCATGCCGGAGGGTGCCTACCCAGACTCATGGGATCAGGGAAGACCGCACTTTAAATGTGGTGCCAGTCAGTAAATACGTGATGACTAAGTGAATACCTCAGTGGAGTCTTAGAAGATGAGTAGAAGTTAGTCCAGGGAAGAGTCCAAGCGAGGTATTTCCGTGAAGGAAGATCCAGGCTTCCATAGATGAACAGGAAGAAGTAAGAGATGAAACCGGGCAAGTGTGCTAGGGAGCCTCGTGTCCCATGCTGAAGAGCCAAAATTATATCCTAAGGAAGCTGAGAAACGTTCAAAGGGCTTTAGGCATGGAGGTGAGGTGGCCAGATTTACAGCAGTGTGGAGGCTGGCTTGGAAGGGGCCAGACTGGAGGCAGGGAGACCAGTCAGGGAGTTAACGCAGTCCTCTAGAGGTGACGTGAGCATGAAGCAGGGTGACGGGAGGAGGGATGGAGATGAGAGAACAGATCTGAGCAATATTTAGGATTTAAACTTGGCAGCTGGTGACGAATTAGTTCTATGGGAGGGTGTTCTCCAGAAGACCCCCAGACTTTCCGTGTGGGAAAGATAAGGGGCCCCGTGTTCAGGCAGAGGTGCGAGTTCGGTTGGGGCATGCTGAGTTGGAGTTGCCTGCAGGGGACATGAGACTGGTCGAGCAGACTCATGGGTACTTGGATACACAAATCCGAAGACAGAAGAGAGCGTGGGCTGAAGAGACTGACTTAGGACTCATGGTGTTCACAGCAGTTGAAACCATAACTGCACAGCAGTGGAAGCACCTGGAAATTATAGGCAATGAGAAAGACACTGGGCCAAGGACAGAAGCCAAGGGAATGGCAATACTGTTAGTGCAGGAGAAGGAAAAGGGCCCCATGATAGAGACAAAGGAGAATCAGAGAGACATGGGACCCCGGAGAGTCCCTTGCTGCTCTGTGCTTCTCTCCCTCCTGAACCTTCCCCAGAGCCCGTTCGCTGCAGCTGCAGCCGCCCCTCATCCACCCTCCTATAGAGATTCCTGCAGCTTCAAGGCTCGTTCACTTACAATGCTTGACCTCCTTTCCTCACCGTTCTGTGTATCTACATCACCATTCTTCTCTCCACCCCACTGCTGCCATCCTGTCAGACGACTAAAGTGCCACGAGGGTGAACCATCGCCAAGTCTCAGTTCCCAGACGCCCTCACTTCCAGTGACTCTTCACCTCCCCTCCAGCCTGGACTCCCAGGAATGGTTCGTGCCGCATGGCTTCCGTTATATGCGAGTTCACCTTGCATCCTGCTCCCTGGGCACCGCCAGCTCTCTCACCTCCAGTCACACGTACCTCACTGCCCTGAGTTCCGTCTGTTTCCTTCTGACCTGTTGACTCCCTCCTGACCTCCCCTCCTTCCTTAACTGGGTTAGACTATCTGGCTGTTCATCGGAGTGCTGTTTCCTGAAACCTTAGCTTTCTTTGCACTCCCACTCTCCCCCACACCTGACGAGGGCAATGCAAGGTCACCGCCTCTTCTTGGCTCCTGCCCCAAGCACACCGAGGAAAATGGGACCCCGTACAGAGGGACATCATTAGACATTCACCGTCTCCACTCTGTCATCCCTGTCATTCTTCAGTGCTATAGAAAACCCAAGCCTTCCCGTGGGGAAATAGGAAAATTCAAGCCGTGGCCAAAAGCCCAATCTCCATCTCCCAAAATAGCTTCTCCACCCGCTCTGTTGCTGGATTTCCACACAGATGACCTTGGGACAACTCCTGGCTGCCCTTCACCACCTGTATTCTTCCCTCGGGCAAGTGACTTAACTTCCTCGAATCCTAGTTTCCTCAGCTTTAAAATCAGGACCCTCCAGTGTTGCTGCCACCCTCTGGGGCACTTTGTGCAAATGAGAAGAAGGTGCCCCTTGGGCCAGGCACACAGCGTGATGAGCTAAGCATGGCCTGCAGACCACAGTCCCCCCCACCCCGGCAACCTGGGCCCCCTGGCGCACTGCCACCTTGAATGACCACACACGGGGCCCCAACCACACCCACCTCTCCACGGGGTCTTGTGAAATAAAGGCCATAATATGCACAGCACCCAGCCAAGAGCCTGACTGCGCAGACCCTCAGGCGAAAGGGTCAACACAGCCCGCTGGCACCTGGGTCCACCTGCCGGCGGGCTCCGCTGGGACAGCGCTGGCTGCCACCTTCGGGCATATTTACTGCCAGCTCCATGAGGTCCATCCGTGTGCGCCCATTTCTCGGCAAGAGAGCGGAGCCCTGAGAGACTGGAAGTGAGCTGCTAAGTGAGGGAGCAGACCCGCGGTCCTAGGCAAGGGCTCCAGGCTGGCAAGGGGCAGTGGGCGGGAGTAGGGAGTGGGACAGTTGGGCAGAGAGGGCCGTCTGAAGGGAGAAGGGAAATGAGTAACACCCTCCCAAGGGCGACAATGCCTCAGGCACTAGGGACAGAGGCTGCCCGCCCCAACCCCACACCCCAACTCTAGGGTGCTGCCCTCGGGAGCTCCCACCTCTCAGATGCTCCCCTGGGGGCCCCCTCACTAGCTGCTCATCAGT
This sequence comes from Ursus maritimus, assembly GCF_017311325.1. NCBI lineage: Eukaryota > Metazoa > Chordata > Mammalia > Carnivora > Ursidae > Ursus > Ursus maritimus. The sequence goes on along the minus strand of NW_024426774.1, from coordinate 21,438,915 downwards.
GCCATGCTCCCTCCCCCACCCGGCCGGCAGAGTGCCTGGGGCCCTGCACCTGCCCGCCCCCCTGGAGACGTCTTGCTGTCCTTTCACTCCACTGATAGTCCACCTGCCTCCATGGGTGCCACAGACCAGGACGTCTCCACACCCAGAGTGTGAGGGCCCAGTCCATCCTGTAAGAGCGACTCTTCCTTAAGAGGAAATCACGGTGCAAAGGCAGCGAATAGTAGCCACCTGGGTATTTTTATGGAAGAAAGATGAATTATGCCATCACCCCTCCTGGCACAGAAATAATTTCAGTAAAAGGTTAAAACCATCATGTTGTATCAATGAGAACTGTTCCATTATTCCAAGAATGATTGATTGGAAAGTACTTTACTTACAGGAAAATCAAAGTGATACAATGCAGCTTCCACTTTTAAAGCACTTTCCATTAAAAAAAATCATACCAATGTATAAAAATAGTTATACCGAAGATGTGAATCAACAGCCGAGGAATTTATTGGCACTTGAAAGCCTTGTGATATAAATAGATTCAACAATGAGAATGAATCTCAAGTAACTCCGGGCTGTAGCAACCTAACCTCCATTTTCACTGACACAAAAGAAAATCACATGTAGTTCGGCGAGTCCTCTGGCCACCTTGGAAAAGAACAGAATGGAACTAGGTCCAACAGGGCAGGTCAACTCAAAGCACTGGGTGAGGCAGTGGGAGAGACGGAGGGGACAGAGATAGGGCCTCTGCCCTCACAGAGTTTTCAGACTGTGCCAGACTGTAGGCCTGTATACAACTCGGCCGCCAGTATCATGTCCTGAGGGCAGGGCGAAGGAACAGGAGATAGAAGGAGTGAGCTTCTGTTTAACTTGGGGATGTCCTTCCTTCTCCCCTCTCTCCCACCCTCCCACAAACAGTCGCTCTGTGGTGTAATGTGAACAGAACATGGAAATCAGCAGGGTCTGGATGCAAAGTGCCACTTACCAGCCGTGTGACCCTGGACAAATTACTTCATGTCTCTAGGATTCAGTCCCCGCGAGTTTTGGAGGGGACAGGGGGCTGTGGTTGTAAAGATGAAATGTCTCGTGTGTGTATGTAAGCACCGAGCTTTGCTGCTTCCTGATACAGAGCAAACAATAAACGTTCTCTCCCTTCCTTACCCTTCCACTCCTCTGTGAAGGTTAAGTAGTACTTACTTTTCCACCCCTTTCATGCTTACATTTCAAAGAGCTTTTCCATCATGGGATATAATGTGATTTTCAAGGTAGTATTTGCTGGTCTTTTTGGTTTTGAATCGATAACCCCTGTCCTCCAAGGGCTTTCCGACTTCCCTGTGTTTTGGAACTCAGAGGCCCAAAGGCGGCCCTGTTTGTGAAGAAGAACATGCAACACCCACCACCGCCACCCCACCTGAGACCGGGGCAGCTGAGAAGTGGCCCCTCGGCAGTCATTAACTGAGCATATATCGTAAATGAGCACATATTGTATAAGGGTTGTATAACTCTGAGGAGTCAAGGAAAGAACTAGACAGGATTGCTGACCTCTCCTAAGGCTTCAACATATGGGTGTCACCTCAGTCAAAGTTCTTGGTTGAAAACAACAGCCCAGTTGCGGTCCTGGCACGAGGCGCTGGATGCTTTCACCACGGTGCTGCCACTACCATCTCGGACCTGTTTTTCTGCAGTCACTGTCCTGGCCAGAAAGTTCCTCCCAGTCCCCTTGACTTTCAGGTGGATGGCACTGCCTAGTCCTTCATTGCAAGGGAAACCGCCCGGATGAGACGGGGATTCTTAATGCAGGAAGGGGCGTCTCTCATTCATTGCACCCCGACTTGGAGTAGACGCCCACTTAATTGAATTAAGAGAAAGGAAAATTATTCACAGGCTGAAATTGGCTCATTTGTAAATTCACAAAGAGTGACCAATGTTGATTTTTAAAACTTCTTTAGTAAAATTTCTTTTATTAAAACTTTAAAATGCTTGCTTCCCTAAGTCAAACTGACAGACAAGTTGTCGTAGGCCTGTACACCCTGAAGAGGTTCACCAGGAAGGAGCAGTTTGTCACATCTGTTTTATTGCTGCCTCTCAAAGTGCATAAATATACTTTTTTTGGATGAGCCATTCGAGAGTAAGTTGCAGACATCATGACTCTTCACCTCTTATGACTTGGGGAGAGACCTTCTGAGAACAATGACATGAACAAAACTACAATATAATTATCAAATGCAGGACACTTAACACTGAAATAATCTTATATGCAGAGTCCGGTAATGTTTCAGACGTGTTTTTTATAGTTTTTTTGGTCCAGGAGGCAATCTAAGAGTATGTGTGGCATTTAATTGTCATGCTCTTTTAGGCTCCTTTAATAGGAAGCAGATCCTCAACCTTGTCTTTCATGATACTGATATTTTTTTGAAAAGCACAAGTTCATTGTTTCGTCAAATTTTTCTCCATTTAGGTTTGTCCAGTGCCTCCCCGTGATCCGAGTTAGGTAACACGTTTTAGGCAGGAATACTACACAAGTGACATTATGTCCTTGTCAGGACCCCATGTAGGGGATCGTGCGATGGCAGTTTGTCTCATTATTGGTATGTTGCTCACTTGGTCAAGGTGGTGTCCCCTATGTTTCTCCACTAGACCATTATCTGTGACGAATAGGCCATCTGTATGGAGATACTTTCAAACTTGTAAATACTGTGTCCATATCAAACCTTTATCCAGCAGTTTCAAAAGCATCCATTGATGATTCTTGCCTGAATCAGTTATTACTGTGACGGTTGCAAAGTGGTGATTTTTCCAACTTCTGTATTTATTAATTGGCATTTTACTTTAAGGAAGAGCTGTCCCTTCTACATTATTTTCTCATTTATCTATTTAAAATCAGTGTAGACTCGAGGATTCTTTTTTCTTTTTTTTTAAGATTGATTTATGTATTCAGGGGAGGGGCGGAGGGTGAAGGAGTCCCAAGTGGACTTCACACTGAGCTCAGAGCCTGACTCAGGGCTTGATCCCATGACCCCAAGATCACAACCTGTGCCAAAACCAAGAGTCGGATCCTTAACCACCTGTGCCACCCAGCTACCCCAGACTCGTGGATTCTTAATATATTTGCAAGTGATTGTTAACAATTTATCTATTATCCATCCCTTCTATAAATCACTTCTGCATTTGTGGATGGGTCAACCTCACTGCAAGCAGATTTCTTTTTTGATGTGGGCTTGAACATTTAACGTACTCCCCCACTATTTACAAAGGCAAACAGGAAACAGAAAACTGAACTTTTCATGGGGATTTTTGGTTGAACACAGGTTATCAAAGTGTTAAGTAGCTGTGGCAAAATGGGATACCCTGAGAAGACATAAGAGAGCAGGCCCTTCTAAAGAGAGAAAGGAAGGGGGTTTTGCAGGAAGACATGGGAAGGTAAAGAAGAGTGGCATGATCATACTTCATGACTGGACACAGAAAGGGGGCCATGGGGTGGGGGAAGGGCAGGGCGATGGGAATGAATAGGGGAGTAAGGTGGGAAGGTTAAGTTAAAGTAGCAACATGAGTTCTATGAACTGAATTTGTTAAGAAAACTGAGAAGCAAGGAATGACAGATTCACAAAATCCCTTTGAGATATTAATCGTTCCATTATTTATGAGAAAACTAAGTCACAGAGAATTTACGTTAGTTTTCCCAATGTCACAGTGCTAGTAAGTGGCAAGCCAAGATTCAAATACAAATCTATTCAACTTCAAAGCCACATTGCTAGAAGACAAACACCTATAGAAGAACAGAGGTGGAGTTAGGGCTCACAGTATAAGGCCTGATAGGTTCCTATAGGCCAGTCATAACACTTAATTAACCTTGGCCCAAAGTAAGTCTCAAAAATTATCCAAACCATACACTTTAATCAGCAATAAGCCGAGGGCACTTAGATACTGCCAAAGTTTCCAAACCTTACATTACACTCCTGCATGACTCAGTGCCCCCATCCCCCAACCCTACCTATATAAAAATCAGCTTTATCAAATATCATTTTCATACACAATTTCACCCATTTTAAGTGTATGATTCAATGAGTTTTGACAAATGTAGAATCATTTAATCACCAATCATAATTACAGAACTTTCTGTCACTCCCGAAAGTTCCCTGTGCAGCCCCTGTGGAGTTGATATTCTCCAGCCCCTGGTCTGCTTTTTGTTGATATACTTTTGCCTTTTATAGAATTTCATATAAATGAAATCATGCAATATAGTCTATAGTCTTTTGTGTCTGGCTTCTTTCACTTAAGGTAATGCTTTTGAGATTCACCCACGTTACATACGCAATTTGTTCCTTTCTATTGCAAAGTAGTGTTCCACTCTATGGATGTACCACAGTTTACCCATTCATCCATTCAAGGATATCTGGATTGTTTCCAGTTTGGAGCAATTATAAAGCTCCTATAAACATTCACATATAAATCTTTATGTGCATTTGTTTCCATTCCTCTTACATAAATACCTAAGAGGAGAACTGCTAGGCTATATGATAAGTGTTTGCTGAATAATGTAAGAAACTGCCAAAACTATTTTCCAAAGTGTCTGTATCATTTTGCATTCCCACAACAGATAAGAATTCCAGTTGTTCCACTGGAACAAAAGTCATTATTTTCAATCTTTTTAATTTAGCCTTTCTAGGGGCGCCTGGGTGGCACAGCGGTTAAGCGCCTGCCTTCGGCTCAGGGCGTGATCCTGGCGTTATGGGATCGAGCCCCACATCGGGCTCCTCTGCTGGGAGCCTGCTTCTTCCTCTCCCACTCCCCCTGCTTGTGTTCCCTCTCTCGCTGGCTGTCTCTATCTCTGTCGAATAAATAAATAAAATCTTAAAAAAAAAAAATTTAGCCTTTCTAATGGGTACGTAGTATTACCTCATTGTGTTTTTAATCTGCACTTTCCTAATGTTTAATGATGTTGAGCATCTTTCTGTATACTTATTTGCCATCGTATATCTTCTTTGATGAAGTCTCTGTTCAAATCTTTTGCACATTTTTATTGGGGTTTTTATCTTTTGGGGTTGCACTACTGAAATATAACAATGCTTTATCAGATATATGGGTTTAAGATTTTATCTATTTATGAGAGAGAGAGAGAGAGAGAGAGAGAGGGAACGAGCAGGGGCCAGGCAGAGGGCGAGGGCGAGGGACAAGCAGACTCCCTGCTGAGCATGGAGCCTGACACGGGACTCAATCCCAGAACTCTGAGATCATGACCTGAACCAAAATCAGACACTTAACCAACTGAGCAACCCAGGCACCCCATCAGATATATGTTTTACAACTATTTTCTCCCAGTTCACAGTTTGTCTTTTGGTATTCTTTTAAAGGACAAAAGTTTTAAATTTTGATAAAGTCAGATTTATCAGTTTTTTAAGTGCTTTGTGCTTTTGATATCCTAAGAAATCTGCCTAACACAGGGTTACAAAGATTTTCTCCTCTATTTTCTTCTAGATGTTTTGTTGTTTTAACCCTTATATGTGGGTCTATGGACCATTTGCAGTTAATTTTTGTGTATGGTGTGAAGGTTCACGTTTTTCCATATAGAGTCCATTTCTTCTAGCATCATTTGTTGAAAAAGCTATCCTTCCCTCCACTGAATTACCTGGTTAAAAATAAGCTGCTGGTCTTATTTACAGACTCTTTCTGTTCACGTGATCGACAGTGTCTGTCTTTACATCAATATCTCACTGATTACTATATCTTATGCTAAGTCTTGAAATCGGTTTACATCCTCCAACTTTGTTCTTTTTCAAAATTGTTTTATCTATCCTAGGACCTTTGTATTTCCATATAAATTTTAGAAATCAACTTACCAATTTCTAAAAATGTCTAACTGGGAATTTTTTATTGGAATTACACTGAACCTACATGTCCGTTTAGGAAGAATTGACATGTTAACAATATTGAGTTTTCCAGTTCATGAACATGGTTTATCTCTCCTTTTTTTTTTTTCATTAATCTCTTTTACTTTCCATAGTAAGAGTGTATCAATCTTGCACATATTCATTCATATTGCACAGACTCACTTAACCCGAAACACTTCATATTTTTGATGCTAAGGTAGTGGTATGTTTTGAAAATTTAAATTTTTTCCTGTTCATTGCTACTCTATACAGATACAATTGATTTTTTTATGTTGACTTTGTATCCTGACCTTGCTAAATCTACTATTTCTAGTAGCTTTCTTGCTGGATTTCTTGGGATTTTTTATGCCATCTGCTAGGAAAGTTTTACTTCTTCCTTTCAAATCTGCTTGCCTTTTTTTTTTTTTTTCTTATTGTACTGGCTGCCAATCCAGTATGATGTCAAATAGAAGTAGTGAGTACGGACATCCTTGATTTGTTTCCAATATCAGGGAAAAATCATTCAATCTTCTCATTAAGTATGAGAAGTTAACTGTGGATTTTTTATAAATGCCCTTAATCAAGATCAAGTTATACCTTCTATTTCAAATTTGCTGAATTTTTGTTATAAATGGATGTAGAATTTACTAAATTTTTTTTAAGGTTTTTGCATCTAAGTTCATGAGAAACACTGGTGAGTTTTTTTTTTTTCCTTGAATTGTCATTTTCTGGTTTTGGTATCACACTAACGATAGCACTACAAAATGATCTGGAAAGTGTTTCCTTGACTACTTTCAGAAAGAACTTGGGTAGAATTAGTATTATTTCTTACTTAAACATTTGCTAGAATTCTCAATGAAGCTATCAAGCTTAGAGTCTTCTTTGTGGGGGAAACTATTTTTAATACAGGAATAGTTAACCTTTGCAGTCTCTACCAACACAGGGTGTAGCACTAGGAATGAAAGGAAATCAAGTTGTGAAAATCACTGTTGCCTAAATAATGCTTCCGACACACACAGTTCTATCAAACACTGTGTTTCCCTGGCTTTGGCTATAATGGGAAGCAACTTAAATTATTTCATTAGTCTTTTCAGATGTAAGTACAATGCCTTACATACTTTCTTACAGATCTTGTGTGCGGCTAAATACCACCCCCCCCCCCCAGCCAACAGGAGTATATAAAACTCATTTCTGGCAGTGATGCTAGAATGTTTCCCCTCAGCCCTGTGCCTTTTGCACTGGTCAGGCTACAAGTTAAAGGTGAGAGAGGTACAGAAACATGACTTACCTATTCATGAAATATTTTTATTCTCTTAAGGTGTTTTTGGAAAAATATAAGCTTATAACAATAAGCTTAAGCAATAATATAAAAGATGCATAAAGGAAAAAATACGGCCCCTCTTCCTTGTAAACAATAAAACCAAATATTAATACTGTTGCATTGCTCTGCCATAAACTAATGGAGAGCAAGAGCCATGTCTCTTTTGTCCGTTGTTTCCGTCAGGAAAGACTGATACAAACAATGGCAAAGCATCTAGTATGGCACCTGACACATTTGGGGCACTCAGAAAACATTTATGGGAGGAAGGAAAGTGTTGAATTCACACCTGTGTTACTATGACTCCTTGGCAAGTTTAATACTGACTGCTTTATCTGTGTAAACAAGGGGAAATGTCATTCTCCTTAAAGCCATTGACTGTCTCATGAGCTCACTCTGTTCCTTCCTCCTCCTGTGTCTTTGTTCCTTGAAGCCTTTCTTCTCTATAAAACTGTCTCATCCATAAGAACTCCCTTATTCAGGGAGGCAGTCTTCAGACTCTTTCTTAGGATCCAGCAGCATTTATAAACTCTGCCACACTGCTTAGCATTTAATCCACAATGGATTCTACCCCTTTCCTAGCACCCATCACTGTCCTGGGCATATAGCTCGCCAAATACTCCAGCAGCAACTGGAACAATCTTGCATGCGAAGGCTCTTCATGAAGCCTGAAGTACAGCCTCAGGATTTGTTATGAAAACCGCTAGGTGTAAGGAACGACAAACTGGGAAAAACTGGGAAATGACCCTGAACGCTATTAAATACCAGAATGATTTTTGTTAGGTGAACATATGACTAGGTATTACCCTGCCTGAGGCGGAAGTCAACAGACTTTCTTTGGTATTTTCTATTTCTATGGGTCCATATATGTGCTCTACCAATTCAGACCTTTGGAGCTTCAGAGAAAAAGGAAACTGTTTTGTCCCTATATTTAGTTTGAAAATAATATCATCTGAATAGCTCTCACCACGTTCTGCATCCATTTTAATGGAGAAATGGCTAATTCTAGGACTAAAGCAGAGAATATACAAGATGAACCTGGAGCATCTTACTATCAGAAAGTAAAGCACTCAAAAAAACAAAACAATGGGGGTCTGTCAAAGGGACGCAGGAGCCAACTGAAAGGGCTCCCTCTGGCCAAAGCTGGAACGATTTGAGCAATGAAATAACGTAGTACTGGATTATAGCCCAAAGAATAAATTTTTTTAAAAGACCCATGAGTTCATTCAGATATAATTAGGTGACTGAAGAAGTTGGGGGGGGGGACAAATTTCCCATAGAGAATTCCAAATAATACTCTGTCCTACCCCTTAATTGTGGACTACACTTAGTGACTTGCTTCCAAAGAGTACTGTATGAAAAGAGGGAGGAAAGTAACTTTACAGTGGAGAAACCTGGCAAAGACTGCCTTAGCCGAGTAATCGAGATTAACATTATCAGTGACAAGTCCTGTTGACAGTATGTACCCTTGATATATGTGATGAGAGAATGACACTTCACCTCTGTGGTCTTCCTCCCAAAAACCATAACCACAGCCTGACTATGAGGAACACAGACAGATCCCAACTGAGGCACATTCTACGAAATATCTGACCAGTCCTTAAAACTATCAAGGTCACTGAAAACAAAGAATGTCCAAGAAACTGTCACAGCCCACAGGAATCTAAGGAGACATGACAACTAAATGTAATAGGGTATCCTGGAGGAGATCCCGGGACAGAAAAAGGACATTAAGCAAAACTGGAGAAATCCAAATAAAGTACGGAGTTCAGCTAGTATCAATACCATATCATTCATTATGACAAATGTACGGCCTTACCAGAGGTTACCAGATGTTACGAGAACTGGATGTAGGGTATATGGAAACCCGTGTACTATCCTTTTACCTTTTATGTAAATCTGAAGCTCTTCTAAAATAAAAGTGTACTTAAATATTTCGAAAATACAGTCTGGGCACCAGGTGACTACATGCTTATCTCCACAACTGTGCTTTTAATTACAGGGCGCTGGTGACAGTTTTGTGGGGGCTTTGGCCTTCTACCTGGCTTACTACCCAAATCTGTCCTTGGAAGAAATGCTCAAGAGATCCAATTTCATCGCGGCGGTCAGTGTTCAGGCTGCAGGAACACAGTCATCGTATCCATACAAAAAAGACCTGCCACTTGATCTGTTTTGATTGCTACTAGCCCTAAAATAAATGTACCTGGAAATAAAATGTACTGGGGGGAGGGAGGTGACCTCTCTTAGCTAGCAGCTTACTATAAAATATCCTCTTCTCCTTTCTTTGCAAATATGTTCATTTATGAAGTCATCCTCAGGCTTTCATTTACTCTTTTATAATGGTGGTTTCTTCGCTTTTCATGTATTTCCAAGAGCCAACCAAAATTAAGGATTCCACGACCAGGACCTGTACAAACATTACCACGATCAGGAATCAGCAAACTCACTTGCCAACAGATCGTGAACGCTGTATGTCCACCATAGAGCAGGGCTTGTGGACAACAATGTCTAGAGTCCGAGTGGAGAATGTTAAGGGAAGGGGGCCCATGACTGTTCAAGCAGTTCCTGAGAGACAGTTGATATTCAGCGTTAGTGTGTCAAAGCCTCTGTTTTGCAAGAGAAGCCAGAAGTTTGGATGTTTATTGAAATTTTTTCAATGGTTAAGTATCAGCAATTCATTTTTTTTAAATGTAAACACCACCTGTGGGCCACACTCAGCTCATGTGCTGAACAGACAAGTCATTTGTTAAGCCAGATTTTTTTGTTGTTGTTTTGCTTTTTTTAATGGCGATTCATGTATGTCACAGACCCTTTATAGCAGGCTTGACTATAGGTGAAGGATTCTCCTTGTGACCCAAAATCACTATGTATAGTTTCAACCGAAAAATAGCCAAGATCTCATGTTACTGCTTTGAACCAGAGTTCTAACAAAAGAGGCCAGAAAACAGCTGACTGACTCGAATGCCCCAAGCCCCCGAGACTCAACAAGTGTCTACATCTGATTCCAGTTTCAGAAAGCTACTCTTGCATATCCTCAATAGACAGACTGGGCCACGGAGAGGAAACACCTGTTACTTTGGAATGCTGGTTTTGTCCTGCTTGAGCCCATGGTAGGCATGCCATCACTCTTCTACATAAGTGCTTTAAATGGTGTTGGATATGAACCGGCAGAACTCAGAATAAAAGCTGATCCTTCTTACATTCAGAAATGTGCTAAGGACAAAACGGAGTATTTCTGAAAATCTGTAGGAAACAATAGCTTGAGTGAGAAAGTATGCGGATCTGGGTAGGGCTGTCTTACCTTACCTGAACATTAGGGATTATCAGTGGAATTTCCAAGTTGGTTGGCTGTGTGGTACCATGCCCCAGAACCCCTAGCCATGGTTCTATGGAAATACACTATAGCTCTTCTTTAAATAAAAAATTAAAAAAAAAAAAAGAACTCTAAAAGATAAAGGGAGTCCAAAGCATTCCTAGAAACTCCTAGATACTGCTTCAGTGTCCAGAGTTTGAGAATATGGACCAATACCATTTTTCCTAATTATATAAGCACAAAAGTTCTCACGGTTTCTTTTGTGTTACAAGGCTGGCCCCTTTATTCCTGTTCACCGTTACCCTCTCTGTTACTACATGGGAGTTTTTTCAAGATCACTCTGGAGAGTGACTCTGCCTTTCCTATGAAGTACAAAGAGGAGCAGACTGGAAAGTCTTGCACAAGTTTCATTATGGAAACTTTCTTTTATACGAACAATGGTTATTCTTTAGTAATGTAGCAGTTTTTTATTTCAAAGAGTGGGGGAAAACATCACTAAGAGACAATAGCACAGGCTATTTTAATATTTTTTATTAAGGGCTATAAAAATATCCAGAAAGATAAATAAATGTGATGCAATGATACATGTCCTAATATGAAGAACTTTCTTTCAGTACATTGTTTTTCTTCACAATGGCCTTCAAATCACAGGAGGCAGTGATTCCGTGCCATTTCCTCTTCTTTTATTACATGCTGCAGAATTTCTGAATCAGTATCCCGCCCTCAGTCTTCTCATTTATAAATCATATTCGTTTTCGATCCATTGTTTAGAGGGAGCGTATTTTCTTCTGTTCCACAAAGAGGACTTTTGTTTTCACTGTAAGAGAAAAATGGGTTGTAGCGAAGATGGAAAGTTTCATCACCATTTTCAAATAAAAATACCTATCAGACCACAAGCACTCTCCTTTCTCTTATTTTACTATTCCTCTGACATGGGGATGGAACAGATTTGCAAACTCAGTTCCTCGGTCCCAGAGGCCACAGAAACCTAGAGAAAATGGGAAGGAAATCAAGGGAAGGCTCCCCAGCTGATCGGTGGTGTCTTTGGTACCCCACCAGGTGATTTCTCACCCAATGTGAAACAGCCAAATCAAAAAACAAAACTAGGAACAAAACATGGAAAAAAATGTCTTCACCCAGTTAATGAACACTCTTGCAGATGAGCAAGACCAGACTGAGAGCTGGACTCCAGAGAAAAAAGCAACAAGAACTGAGTAGACCACGGAAGAAAAGGCAGTCTGGCTAGAGGAGTAAATACACATCAAACCATGTACTTTCCAGAGACGGTGTAACACCCAAATATGGATTTTCTAGTATGGTAATAGAATGAAAATTATAACCAAAATCTCATGATTGAAAATATCATAACAGAGGATAGCTCTCTAAAACAAAACCAAAACAAAAGTACTAATTGCCTGGGGCGCCTAGATGGCTCAATCAGTTGAGCATTCAACTCTTGGTTTCAGCTCAGGTCACGATCTCAGGGTCAGAGATCGAGCCCCGCGTCAGGCTCTGTGCTCAGCCCAGAGTCTGCTCAAGACTCTCTCTTCCTCTCCCTTCCCCTCTACCCTCCCCCCAATACTATGTATGTGTGTGTGCATGCGTGTGTATGCACGCACACACACATGCTCTAAAATAAATAAATAAAAATAAAATCTTTAGGGGCGCCTGGGTGGCACAGCGGTTAAGCGTCTGCCTTCGGCTCAGGGCGTGATCCCGGCGTTCTGGGATCGAGCCCCACATCAGGCTCCTCTGCTATGAGCCTGCTTCTTCCTCTCCCACTCCCCTGGCTTGTGTTCCCTCTCTCGCTGGCTCTCTATCTCTGTCAAATAAATAAATAAAATCTTTAAAAAATAAATAAATAAAATAAAATAAAATCTTTAAAGAAGTACTAATTGCCTGGATAAAAGATCAGAGACTGGATGCTGGGCAGTAAGGTTTTCACTGTTCCTATAATGCTGTACAGCACTCCCCAATTTAAAAAATAGTAACAGGAAGATGAATTTGGCTCCGTGTCATAGAAAAAATAGGGAGCATGGAGTTGAAACGATTGGGTTTAAACCCTGGCTCTACCATTTATACCTGCTGTGAGTCCTTGGGCAAATTTCTCAAAATGTTCTGCCTTCAGTTTGCTTCCCTAGGGTGTGGATAACTCCATCTCCCGCACAGGGTTGTTGCGAGATATACAGTTGAATTGAAATGACACACTGCTATCCATAATCATAAACATAAATTTTCTGTCAAAATATTTGCTGCCTAATTCATAGAAGAATGAATCTGTCAAGTTCTTTCCTTACATCTAACCTAAATCTATTCTACTTCAATTAAAGTCTATATTGTCTTGTTTAGTCATCCAAGGAATCAAAACTGACAAGTTTTCATTTTCTTCATGATAAGCCTTCATATATTTAGCAAAGTTTAATAAGCTTACGCCTCAGCCTTTAATCCTTCCTCCTTGGAAATTAGCATCTAAGTTTTATATGAGGAAAAGGAGTTTGAAAAGGCAGAGGCTGGTTCTAGCCAGAGTATACTATGAAATGCTCAAATAATTGGGAACTTTTCTGATTTCCTTTATAAAGCAGACTAACAAAACATTACCCTTAAACTAACCATTTGCTGGGAGGACTGCCAAGCTATTTGGTACCTTGGGCAAGGGGGCAGGCCCCAAGGCAAACATCATCATGCTAGCCTGCAAGGCATTCAGTAGGTGGGCAGAAAGCCAGGCAGTCCACTATCCCAGAACATTCTCTTCTTCAGAAAAGGCAAAGTTGTGCTGTCAAGGCTTAGACCATTCCTTATCAGAAAAGTTCTAACAGTCTGTTTGAAATTTACATATGAATCTTCTCTCCCACTTTCAACTTATGATCAGAACTGTTCATGGTTGTGTTCTTTCCCAGTCTCAAAACTTAAAATCAATCTGACAAATAACAAGTTCCTAACACCTCTACACTAAGGATGAAAATCCTGATACATCTTCATACTGAAGATATAAAAGGTTATTCAAGTAACATTAATGTTGTACAAGTTCCTAAAAATAAACTCTAAGGGAGCTAAATGCTAGAAAAACAATTACTGTAAAGTGCATCACTTTGAGTTTTCACCAGCTGATACAAAGAAATCAGAGGGAGAAAAGTATCACACCAACTCAGTATCGTATTGCTATGGTCTGAATATTTGGGCCCCCCTACCCCAAATTCATATGTTGAAATCCTAAACCCCAAACACACTGGTATTAGGAAGTGGGGCCTCTGGGAGGGGCTCTGGTCACGAGGGTGTATTCATGAATGGGATTAATGCATTATAAGAGACCCCACGATGCTTGCCCGCCCTTCCACTGTGTGAGGACACAACAAGGCACAGGCTGCAAACCAGGAAGAGGGCCCTCACCAGAAAGCAACCAGGCTGGCACCTTGATCTTAGGACTTCCCAGGCCCCAAAACTCTGAGAAATACATCTCTGTTGTTGATAAGCCACCTAGTCTGTGGTATTTGTTACAGCAGCCCAAAAGGACTAAGACACATACCCTATCATTCTAATAATTTTTCTACCATATGAGGTATCATCCTGAAACTCGGACTCCCAATCATCAGGTACAAACCTAGAATTCCTTCTGTATTATGATAAACAATGACGAGAAATTTTAACACCATGAAAACAGCAGGGAATTTTATTCGTGTTTAAGAATGGAAATCATCCAATTTTACAACTGGGCTTCTCAGAGCCCTTTTTTATATGCCTCCTCACACTGGCAGAGACCTTTTTTTTTTTTTTGAAGGTGTTATTTTTATTTTTCTTAGACATTGATGAATGCAGCATAATGAATGGTCCAGCAGTGGTTGTGAGACCTTCCGTACCAACACTGAAGGCAGCTATGAATGCAGCTGTTAGCCAGGATTTGCACTAAGAGCCTGCCCAGAAGTCAGGCACTGGTAGGTAGGTTTCAGCCTCCTGTGAAACCTCTCATGAGTACACAGAGTAGTTTAGGGCCCGGGCTTTGGAGTCCAACAGTCTTGAGTTCAAATCTTTGTAACATAGTTTAGCTGTGTGTCCTTGATTAAGATCCTTGGCATCAGATTCCTCATCTATAAAACAGAGATGCCTGGAGAGTACAGGTGCTTGTGTTCATGACATCTGAAGATACGAGGCTTGTGTAGGTAAGCAAACAAGACAGAATTTTCCATTTTGTCTGATTATTTACAAACACTCGTTTGTCTCCTTTCTTTCAGGGATCACTGTCTTTTACTGCCTATACTGTCCTTTTGTTGTTGTTTCCAGGGAGAAGGGAGATTCGGTTCCTATTATTCCATCTTGGCCAGAAGTGCGTCTATGAGTGCTTATCCTTAGTTAATAAAAAAGCTGCTTATGAGGTTAAGTATCTGTCTTTCATCATATAATGGATTAATTTTGGGAAATAAAATTCTGGTACCAATTCAATTCTGATCACCAGTTGGGTATCTTACAATGCAGCTCAATTCTGCTCTCTTTTCGTGCCTAGCATAGCCATGGCTGGTGGTCCCAAGAAGCATCTAAAGTGTGTGGTGGCTCCAAAGCATGGGATGATGATAAACTGACCGCTGTGTTTGCTCTTCATCCATCTACTGGTCCCCATAAACGGAGAGAATGTCTCCCTCTCATCATTTCCCTAAGGAACAGACTGAAGTATGCCCTACCAGGAGAGGAAGGAAAGAAGATCTGTACGCAGGGTTTTATTAAGACTGATGGCAAGGTCTGAACTGATATAATCTACCCTGTTGATTTTATGGAAGTCATCAGCATTGATAAGACTGGCGAGAATTTCCGTCTGACGCAGGACACCAAGGGTCGCTTTGCTGTACATCATATTACAGCTGAGGAGGCCAAGTAGAAGTTGTGCAAAGTGAGGAAGATCTTTGTGGGGATGAAGGGAATCCCTCACCTGGCGACCCATGATGCTTGCACCATCTGCTATCCTGATCCCCTCATCAAGGTGAAGGACACCATTCAGACTGATTTGGAGACTGGAAAGATGACTGATGTCATCAGGTTTGACAATGGTAATCTATGTATGGTGACCAGAGGTGCTAACCTGGGAAGAAGTGTGATCACAGAGATAGACACCCCGGTTCTTTTGATGTAGTTCACATCAAAGATGCCAATACAAGAGCTTTGCCACCGGCTCTCCAACATTTTTGCTTTTGGCAAAGGCAACAAACTATCATTTCTCTTCCCCATGGAAAGGGTATCTGCCTCACCACTGCTTAGGGGAGAGACAAGAGACTGGCAGCCAGAGCAGTGGGTAACATGGTCTGTAGGTGGTGTGACTGAAGTCTTTATACTTAAAGATAACACAGCATGATTTAAAAAGAAGAAGAAAAACCTTGATACCAGCTACCAGTGATTAACAACTCAGGAGCAGCCAGATGGAAGTGACGCATAGGGCAGATATGGGGAAGGGGCACACAGCCTCTACACCCTCTCCCAGCAGGTCTCTCCCATAGTCACCACACGGTCACCAACCCAGAAGCTCCAGTACAGTTCTTATTAAGAAGCAATTATCGAGAGGCTGTTCAGAACCAAGGGCACAAAGATGAAACAAATGGCCTGGAATTTTAAAATAAATAATCTGTTTGCTAGTTTACTTTATATAAATCTGCTCACGAAATCCAAAAACAAAATTGGGCTTCTACCAATAGCAATCAGCTGCTGTCTTTTGTTTGTAAGCAGGCAATCTGGCCTTGGGAGCACTTGCCTCTTTTGGACAAATACTTCCATCTACTTTTTTTTTTTGAAGATTTTTATTTATTTATTTGACACAGAGAGAGAGCTATTGAGAGAGAGAACACAAGCAGGGGGAGTGGCAGGAAGAAGCAGAGGGAGAAGCAGGCTTCCCGCTGAGCAGGGAGCCCGATGTGGGACTCGATCCCAGGACCCTGGGATCATGACCTGAGCTGAAGGCAGACGCTTAACCGACTGAGCCACCCAGGCGCCCCTCTACTGAGACCATTTAAAGTTACCATTTATTATGGCATTTTCGCAGATGGTACAAAATGGAAAATGACATTTCTTACCTTCCTGCACTAATAATATAGATACCATACTCCTTTAATTCAAATCTGGACCTAACCGCTTGCCACTGTTAGACGATCTCAGGAGAATATTCCCTCCTCATCTGAAGACAAGACTCTTTTCTTTCTGTTTCCAGAACAGTAACACCTATTCTCTTTATATGGCTGGTTTCTTTCCAGATCTATCCTATCTAAAGGATAGGATAAAGGTGGACTCTGCCTCTCCCCACCTTTATGGTATCTCAGCATCCTGCTTGTGTCTCTCAAAGCACTGAGCAGAACATTATTTATTCTTTCTTTCTCTCCCTTCCAAACCAGATTGTAAGTACCAAGAATACAGAGACTGAGCCTGAATGTGTCCTCGTGTATCCCGGCACCTGGGACAGTAACTGGCACTACAGTAAACATTCAATACTCACTCACTGAATGCTACAGAGCTAAAGGGACCACAAAACTGCCAAGACATGTTAAGCATCAGTCTGGAAAGGGCAGCAGGCCTTGAAAGCATTTGAATTCATTGTGGAGTAATTTCTCTGAATCTTACCAATTGGATCATAATGCAAGAGAGTCAGTTTCTCCCGTAGTCGGCTTCTCTTAGTGTTGAAGGAGTAACCTGTCCCAGCTTGGCTCAGCATTTTCACCAGAATGGTTCTAAGATTTAAAAATAAGCTATTACAAGCTGAGGAAATAGACTAAAATCTGTCATGGGAGGACGGCACATTTTGAGAACTCTGTACAGTAGTATTAGTGGTGGGATATCACTTAGCCCTAAGAAGGTTCAGTTCCAAGCCTACATTTTCCATAAACCACAATTTCAATGGCTCTGATTCCCAAGGTCTGTTTCATTGTAGAGTGCCTTAGTAATCAACTAACCAATCAACAAAATCAAACCACATTGTGGGAACAGACTCAGACGCCCACCACTTAGAAGGACCAGAAGTCAGGAAGGGGGAAAATACAAAAGTATTGGTAACCCCAGCCGGCCAGTTGGGAAATCATAAAGATGGCTATCTCAAAAGAGCCCTATCTTCCAGGATGTGCAATAGGAGTACAATCAGAAGGGACAAAATAGAAAGATTGGAACTTTTACACTGCTGACATGTAAAACCTTGCTCCCCTTCATATTTCGTTTAACTTACAGTCATCCAAAACATAGAGCTCATGTTTTGCCTCATTAGACCCTTTAATACCTTGTACTGTTACTTTTTCATGTGTCTGGCTTCCCCTATGTAGACCATGCTATTTTATTTCTCATCTAATTCCAAAAAGAATTTATAGCATCTACAAATACATTACACATCTTTGCCTCCCTTTCAATGTCCAGCACAGTGCCTCATACATAAGAGGCACACAATATTTGTTAATTAAGACAACATTCATTCATTCAAAAAAATTTAACAAACGCCTATTAAGTGCTTACTCTGTGGAATGCACTACAGGAAATGCAAAGCCCTGTAAGGCTGCCCCTCCCCACTGCAGGAACCAACAGTATAGTATGGAAGGTGAGTTGTGTATACAAGGGTATAAGGCAAGACATATTTGACAGATGTCACAAGAAGGATACAAAGAACATGAGAGGCAGGGAGTACCTCTAAAGAAACCAAAGGCATGGGAGAGTCCTATAGAACCTGGAGGTGCGGAATTCTAACATAAATAACTGGACTGTGGGAAAAGCAATATGAATAAAAGCTATCTGGGAGAAAACACTAACTTACATGTTTTTCATTAACTTTAATCCAAAAAACCTAGTTTTATGATCTGGGATGTGTCTTGGTTGTAAGCAAAGGCTGCTTTAGAATGTTCCTTTTTTTTTCTGGAGAAGAATTTTCCTATTTTTAACACAGAAAATCTTCAGTTATTGTCTACAAAATTTATTTTGAGATGCCAGTTTGGTATTTATAGTCTCTCTGGTGCAGCATAGAATCTTTAATCTTTGCTATTTTTGCTTATTCCATGAATGCAAAGGATTACAAAACTCATTAAAACTGACTGTAGTTCAATCAAATCACAGCTTGTTCAGCCAAATTCCTGTAGCGGGCTCCAGACAAATGGCCCTCAGTCCTTCCTCTGAGGAAACAGAAATATGGTAGTAGTCCAAAAAGAGCATGGGAACCCTGATGGTTTGTTTAGGAATAAGACAGCAAGGGTTCTTTCAATTATTTGAACACTCACTTAAGTAAGTCAGTTGGGCAGGAGGGAAAATATTTTTTGAAAGAGTTCACAGAGCCAGAACAATTCACCAAGTAATCAATCCTCAAACCAACTTTCAGAAAATAGAGACCAAATGCTTAGTTTAACATAAGGATGTATTGGCAGCCACTGGAAAAACAAAACAAAGTTTTAAAAAAAGAAAAACCTTACTTACTTTGACTTGCTCTTGGCAACTTTCTCGCAGAGAGGAAGGTTGAAAGAGAAAAGAAAATAGCAACTTATTATCTTTCTTATGCAAAGTTCATATGTCCGTAATAAATATGTAAATGTCGAAGTATGCCATAGGTTGTCACTCAAGTAACTACTCCCTAGCTTGTGGAGATCCCGCTAGAATTCTAGAAAGACAAAGATTCAACCAACACAATTCTGGATGTAATGCTTTGCACAATCTCTTTTCAGTTGGACCGGTTACTTTTCAAATCTCTCTAAGATCTGCTACACATGTTCCTCTTCTAAGGTGCAAAATATCTGCACTGGAACAAGCCACTGGTCTGACAAGTTAACCTATGCAAACTGCAACGACCATCACACCAGGTGGAGGAGGGAAACTAAGCTAGAGGTTGGCCTGGTGCAGGGAAGAGCGCGGCCTCGGGGAGCCAGAAACTTCTTTCCCAGCCCAGCTGTATTGACTTAGAGTAAGTCACTGCCCTTCTCAAGCCATTTCCTCACCTTCAGAGTTCGAAACCAGTGGACTAAAAATTCTAAGGTTTTTTTTCCCACTTCGAACGTGCAGGGATTGTGCTACCACATCCGTACGGAGGACGGGGGAAAGCGCCCCACTCCTGCCGACCAGACTCGACTGCCCCCGTCCCGGACCGCAACGAGACCAAGAACTAGCGCCGCAGACCCCCAAGCACCACTCGCTCCGCAAGGCGGTGCGCCGCAGGGCATGCCGGACGCTGTAGTCCTGAAGGCCTGGAGAGTCGCGGCGGCCGCTTCCCGGCCGGCGCGCGCCCCCGGCCCCGCACCGTCCCGGCGCCTTCCTCCCGCCCTCGCCGCAAGCCCTGCCGCCTCCTCCAGCCCCACTTACAGGTGACCGCGGACAGGAACATGGTGACAACACTACCACAGTCTCCTAAATGGACCCAAAGTCGCTGAACAAACAACTGCTTCCGGGGCACAGCCCTGTTCCGGAAGAGGACGTCGAGAGCAGCCTGAAGCCACGCCCCCCACATAAGCCTCTGGTCCTGACGCCACTGGTGTGTTGTGTTCATCACAGGCCGGGAGTTTTACTTTTGTGGTACTGGAGGTTGGAGTCCCCTTCCCTAGCAGAGAGAGAGTTTCAAGCGCTGAGGTTCACGCCCCAAGCCCTGCCTCTTACTTCTGGGTCAGAGTTAGGTCGTTCCATACTTTCACTGAATAATCGCCACCACCTGCATTAAAGCTGCAGGAACTGTATGGTTCTCAGCTGCTCCAGGTTACCAGGCTCCCCCATATTTCCTTAAAATGTTGCCTTCTTTTGCGTCTCCCGATCCAACTTCATCTCTGCCTGGTTAAAAGCTGCTCTCAGTCCCTTCGGAGTTAGAACCCCCACCTGAATATCCCCCACCCCTTAATTATCTGTTGGATTTCTAGGAGGGCACCCACCACCTTGTGCATCTTGTTAACTGCAGTATCCGAGCACCTAGTGCCAGCAAGAGGAGCTGAATAACAGATTTGGGAAGCTCACATAACTTGCCTAATGTCACAAAACTAGTCAATGGCAGAGTCAGAATTTCAACCCAGGTCTTGTCTGACTGCCAAAACTCAATGCCTTTCCCACTAGACATTGGGACCTACTACTAATCTGCATCTTTAATTCTTAATGTCTCTCTGCAAGGAACCTGGGCTCTTTCAACACCAAGAACTTCATCTGTAACCTTGTTTCCCAACTAATAATCAGGACTTTCCGATTTTTTCCTAATCTATGAATTTGTCTATATATTAAATCTTACAAATGTGAAATAAAATTCAATCTCATGTTTATCTTCACAAAAAGTAATTAAAAGAAAATTTAGCTCTTCAATACAATTCTTTTTTTTTTTTTTTTTAATTAGGACTGTCCTCGCCCTTAGTACCTTACAGTTTTTTAACCCTCTAATGATTTTCGGTCCTCTGATAACCTGACTCTAACAAATGAACACCCCCTAAGTGCCCAAATCCTTCTTCACCTTGTGCAATTCATCTGCTGACAAAGAGTTTTAGGTGTTCAAGAAGGTCAGGTTTCTTATCTAGGAAATTCCTTTAGAGGATATACAAGAAAAGTACAAGGGACTGGAAGCCAAGAAACATGAATTTTAGCCTTTGTTCTGTCCTTTGGAAAGTCAACTATTCACACCTCAGTTTCATGTTGAGGGAGGAATTGGATCAGTGGTTCTCATCCCTGATGGTATATCAGGGTCACCTGTGGTCTTCTAAAACTCCATTTGCCACCAGTGAGGCCCACGGTCTGTATTTTCTCCAAGTTTTCTATAAAGAAGCATTTCAAACATATCAAAAAGCTGAAAGGATAGTGTAATGAACACACCGTATACCCAATTCAACAAACGTTAACATTCTGCTATATATTCTGAATAAATAAGATATTTTTTAGATATGGCTTTTTGCTAAGCTATGTGAAATTAAATTGCAGATATCACAACCCTTCACCCCTCACATTTAAGTAGGTATCTGCCAAGACTAAGATTATACCTATAATACTATTTTCACTCCTAAAAAATTAACAATAGTTTCCTAATATCTAGTCCATATTCAAATTGTCTTCTATACCTGGTTTCTTCAAAAACAGTATCCAGTCAATGAACTAAGACAACATCTCTCCCTCTCTCTCTCTCTCTCTCTCTCTCCCTCTCTCTCAGAATCTGGCATCAAACTTTGCTTCCTTCCTTCCTCCTCTCCATAGAAGCCACTCTGGTGAGGACCCCAGTGACCCCCTACAGTACCAAGGCCCATGGTCAATTCTCGAGCCTTCTGTTACTCAGCATTGATCAGTATTATTTTACACAGTGTCTCACTCTTCCCTGAAAAACTTTCTTCACCTGGTGTCCAGGTCTCCACTCTCTTGGTTCTTCTCCTTCCTCATCAGCAATTCTTTCTCCGTTTTCACCTCTTTCACCCTTCAATAGAGGCGTGCCCAGGGCTCAGTCCTTGGATCTCTTCTCTGTCCACACTCATTCCCTTGATGGTCACAGCCAGTTTGGGTTTTGAAAAATCTAGAGGCTGAAGATTTCTAAATTTATATTTCCAGCCTCAACCTTTCCTCTGGATTCCAGATTGGCATATTTAACTGCCTACTTGACATCACGTGTCCAAAATCAAATTCCCAAACTTGCTCTGTATCCCTAAGGCTTCCCCCATATCAGTGTGTGACAATTCCATTTTTCCAGTTGCTCAAGTAAAAAGCCCAGGAGCCGACTTGACACCTCTTTCTCTCATGCCCTATATGCAATCAATCAGTAAATTCTAAAGCATTCAAATGTCACCTCATCAGTGAAGCCTGGCCACAGAAGGAAAGCAATACACACACACTCCCTATTCTCCTTACTTCACATCATATTTTCCTACACCACTTTTCACCATTTAACATTTTGTGTGTGTATTTGTTGATTTCCTTATTATCTGTCTTTGCCCACCACAATGTAAACTTCCTAATTGAGAACTTTGTCTTATTGACTCACTGCTGTATCCTGGTGCCTAGAACAATGCCTACCACATATATTGACTAGCTGCTGAATGAATAAATGAATTTGAGATGAGAGGCACCATACAAATGTTAAATTATTAAGAAATATGTTTAAATGGGAAACAATGATGAGCGTGTACTAGTCGTTCCAGGGTTCAGGAGCACTTGTAAGCTTGTGGGGAGCTTTGGGGGGCTTTTTAGAGAGTGTGTGTGTACATTGAGCAGGGAGGGACAGAGGATGAGAGAGAATCTTAAGTAGGCTCCATGCCCAGTGTGGAGCCTGATGCAGGGCTCAATCTCACCACCCTGAAATCAGGGCCCTGAGATCATGACCTGAGCTGAAATCAAGAGTCGGACACTTAACTAAGTCACCCAGGCTCCTCTATAAGCTTGTTTTTAAAAAGAGGTAGCAGGGGGGCACTTGGCTGACTCAGTCGGAAAAGCATTCAACTCTTGATCTCGGGGTCATGAGTTCAAGCCCCACATTGGGTGCAGAGATTACTGAAATAAATTTTTAAAAAGTTAAAAAGAGCTATCAGTGCCCGGGTGGCTCAGGTGGTTGAGCATCCGACTCTTGATCTCCGCTCAGGTCTAGATCTCACAGTCACGAGTTTGAGCCCCACACTGGGCCTTGCACTAGGTGTGGATCCTACTGAAAAAAAAAAGATAAAAAATAAATAAAAAGAGACAGCATGTGAACTATTTCCTGAAATTCCTGGATGGAGTAGAAAGGAAGCAGTGGCTTTCTAGTCTCACTACTTCAACCTGCATCCACCTGTTATTTACATCTAACACGTTGTTGGCAGTTGGTAAGTGTTAATTAAAATGTTTATTAATACGGATGCAATTCATGATTTGGGTTTTGGGGTGGGTTTTTTTCCCTGAATTTACATAATGAGCCCTCTGTGCCTTATTAAAGTGTAGAATAATTAGAGAATCCTTGCAGCCGTAGTGGAAGGGATGAAGGCCTTAGGGAAGAGGCACACAACTCTTTTGAGGGGGAGGTGCTGAGTGGGGGAAAGGTACAGCTGTTTCACCTGGATTCTCAGCCCAGGAAAGCAGATGGAGGAGGACATTTATTGAATATCTACTCTCAAAGAGCTTTAGACACAGTGTCCATGTTACATCGGTTAATACTGCATTCCCAACCTCTAGCAGTGAGATTCAAACCCAACATCCAGAAGCTATTCCCCTCCTCCTCTCCTGTTCTGAGGGGTCCCTGACTGTCCATTGTCCATCCCACTGTCATACCTATGTGTCACCTGACTTGTGGTTGGGAAGTACAGCCACTATTCTTATCTACAGGGTCAGTGACTTGTTCCAGGGGCCTGGGAACACAGGCAGGGTGGGGAGGGGGACTCTACAGGAGAAGGTGGGGGCTCCCTGCAAAAAGCTGGCACTTTCCCAAACTTAGACACCTCCAGGCAGTTGAGACAGCTTTACAATTAGGTCCTATGCCTCAAAAGCTTGGTATTACAGCAAAGACTTCCTGAGGGAGCAAGACTAAAAGCTGGCAGGACCAGCTGGGTTTGATCTGTGTGGTGGGTGTCCTCAGGTTGGCATTCAGTGCCCTCCATAATCTAGCCTCAGCCTCCTAAATCAGTCCCATCTCTCTTCACTGGGGCCTGCTGGGTCTCAGTCCCTTTCTGGATGAAGTCCACTCCCCCTCCCACCCAACATGTCCACATATTCCTCTCAGAGTGCCTACTATGCTTCCCTGTGCTCCTCACTGGTCTGCCTCCCCACACTGGTGTCTAAGTCCCTTGAAGGCCAGAGCTTCTGAATCTCTGCACATCATCCCTCTAACCCCCCAAGCAGGAGCTCCTAAGGTGGCTGCCCTACTCACTTTGACAAATATGAACTAAGCACCCTCAGGGAACATTCTCCAGCCATTCTCTGTCTCATCAATCTTCCTTCCCCCACGGTCCACCCCAAGACAGGAAGAGTGGGAGGAACCTGGGAAAGAATAGAGGCAAAGGCACAGTGTCTAAAAACTGGACAGCGAGCATCCTGTCCGAGTGTGAAGAAGTGACGGAGAGGAGCCAGAAGGGATGGCTGAAGGAACCAGGATGTTATGGTTGGGAGTCAGGCTTTGGTTCTGTGGAGGGTGGGGAGTTAAGGGATATGACCAGACCCCTAGAGAGGCAGCATCTGAAATCACATGGTTTTCCTGGCTAATTGGGAGAGGTAGGGACTCTCCCATCCCACCAACCAGAACACTCCCGAGGTCCTCTTCACTTATGAAGCAACAATAGGCACTTTCTCTGCTCTGCTCTGCTCTGCATATTAATGCCTATTTATTTAGTTTACACATGGATTTGGTGTTTCCTTAATAATTGGTAAGTTCTTCCTGCTTATTTATTATCTTAGACCAGTCCTTGAGCCTTTTCTCGGGGGGAGGGGAAGGAGAGAAAGGGGAAGGTGCCATAGACACCTTTGAGCAGCTGCTAAAACCTATGGCTTAGCTTTTCCAGGAAATGCACATATACTTACCTAGAAACAATGTCCCTGGACTTTCAGTGGCCCTCAACCTTGGTTGCACATTGGAATCAGCTGGGGAGCTTCATAAACTACTGATGTCTACTTTCCACCCTGAGTTTTTAATTTAATCGATCTAAGTGCAGTCCAGACATCAGGTTTTTTAAGCTCCCTAAGAGATTCTAATGTACACTCAAGATTGAAAAGGACTGGGCTAGGGTATGTGGACGCCGGGCTAAGACCCCTGTCTTAGACTCTAAGCTCCAAGTGCGTCCATTTAACTTCCATGGTGAACAGCACCTCCCTGAGGAGGGTGGGGAGGGGAGAAAATGGCCAATCTGAAAGAATGAGGAAGTCCTGAAGCTGTAAGAGAGGAGGTGCTCACATACATTCCAGAAGGCTGCAGAACACTTATCAGAGACGCTGAAACGGAAGACGATGAGTAGAAAGTTTAACTACCTTCTTAAAAGATGGATGGAAATCCAGAGGACAACAAACACCCTTGCCACCCACATACTTCACCTGCCCCCAAGAAGAGCCGCAAACATTATGAAAAGGCTGACAGAAACAGTCTTTGAGGAAAGTCAATCAATTAAATGTGTGGTTTGCTCGGTGGGTGATACGGGTGGGGAGAGGATGGAAATAAAGCGCTGGTGAGGGTGTGGAGGTTTAGAGGTAATGGGCTGAAACCAGTCGCTGGAGTAGGGAAAGATCTGGATCTGAGTCAAGGAGAGGCATTCCCGCGGTGGGTAGGGGGCAGGGCTGTGGTGGAAGGAGAATTCCGCGTGTGCTGGAGGCCAGACTCTACCATTCTAACCAGGGACCCTGGGCAAGAACCTGGCCTCAGTTTCTTATCTGCGACTTGTGTGAGGGTAACTCCAGAGGAGCCCACGATTTCAGATGATTATCATCAGGTGATCTCTAAGGCTTTTTCCAGTCCCATGAAACTCAGACATTGTCCTCCGAAAATGCTTTGGAAGTTTTCAAACCTGGTATCCATCAGAATCACCTGGGGGTGCTCACTGCCAGGTGATACAACTCAGTGGGGTGGGTCGGGGGGACGAGACCCACAGGAATTTTATAACTGTCACCTGTAGCTTCTGATGTTGTACATGCTTCGGGAATCACTGCTCTACATTGCTGTTTCTCAACTCCTGGGATCTTGTTAAAGGACAGATTCTGAGCCAGTAGGTCTGAAGCAAGGCCCGAAGATCTGCATTTCTGACAAATTCGTAGATGGTGCTGATACTGCTGGCTGTATATCCTTGCCACTCAAAGCGTAAGCCAAGCAGCATCCTAGAAGTATCATTTGGGAGCTTGTTAAACGTGAAGAATCTCAGGCCCCACCCCAGACCTATTGAATCAGAAGCTGCATTTTGACAAGGTCCCCCAAGTGATTTGCATGCACATTACAGTTTGAGAGATATTGTTCTAGAAGTGGCTTACTGACCAGAGAACCACCGTTGAAATTTGGGACAAAATGGCAGGACAAGACTCAGTTTCTTAAAATGAAACAGAAGTCAGAAAGGGGCAGGGATTTCCATCTGTTTTGGTTACTGCCATATTTGTGGGCCTGGCACAGAGAAGGTGCTCAATCAATATTTATGAAGTGAATGGACAAAGGAACTATCCAGTTTCTGAAGCCAGGCAAGAGGCCAGAGTGGAGCCAGGAACCACCATGACCTGGTGCTAACTACTAGGGCCAACCTCTGCCTAGCCTTCTGCCCAGGACAAGAGTGGTCCTGATGCCATCACAGAACACATCTCTGGCCACATGAGACACAGCATGTTAAACCGTCTCATCTGTGGAGATTAAAAAGCTACAGAACAATGCAACCAGGAAAATACACCGGCCTTCTTAAGTAGTTCTGCTATAGGACTTGGGGACTGAACCAACCCGTGGCGGGGTAGGTGACCAGAGAGGCCCCAGGTCCAGCAATAACTCATCTGGGCTATAGGAGTAATTCCACGAAGCTGCCTGACACATGTTTGTCATGAGTAGAATTTAGTGCACTCAGCATCAATTCTATTACCCTCCTATTTCCTCTGCTCAAAACAGATGTCAGTAAGATACATGCTTGGGGTCAAAGGCAACCAGTGTGGCTCTGTGGGTTACAGCCAATTCCATGTGCCATATGTAGGTTGGGCAAATGTTAAGTCCTACAAAGAACAAACAGTATTTGTTATCAACTACCCTTAGAGGAATGGATCAATAACTCCTACTTGAAGTGACTATTATTCCTAGTCTTCAGGGGTGCCAGTCTAGAAAAGAAAACATTTCTGTTTGTTTTTCCTATGTGTAGCATTATCCAGACTTTCTGGATCACCTTGACAGTAGCAGTTAGGATTTCAGTAAGGTAAATTCATTCTCACTCTGCCCTAGTAACAAATTGGACTGAAGATTTCTGATAGATTCCTCAAAACCCCCCAGACCTTTTTTCCTAATGATTATTGTAAAATACTGTGAACACAAGAGAATACTTTTTAAAGCGGTGTTGTCTATCTCAGGCCACTTCGTTTGCTTGATTTCACAAGTAAACTGGGTGACTAGTCATTGTGAACCTAAGGGTTCATCTCCTTCCTCCTTGGACTGTATCTCACATTTAAGGCAAAATGAAATGACCGCATTAATGGCCATACCAGTCATGGCAAAGTTCCCATGAGTAACTGTTTTCAGAAGAAGAAGAACTTTCCATCGCTGCTTCCTCCCCACTAACCTGATCCTCAACCTAATTTCTAACTGCCCTCAATGAACCCGGTTCCACAGAGGGACAGCCCTGTGAGTGTCCCTGCAACTTCTCCAAGGGCTTTGAAAGATGGTTCCCGGGTGCCTAGGTGGCTCAGTCGGTTAAGCATCTGCCTTCAGCTCAGGTCATGATGCCGGGGTCCTGGGATGGAGTCCCATATCAGTCTCCCTGCTCAGTGGGGAGTCTGCTTCTCCCTCTACCCCTCCTCCCCCTTGCTCGTGCTGGCTCTCTCTCAAATAAATAAATAAAATCTTTTTTAAAAAAGAAAAAGAAAGGGGCGCCTGGATGGCTCAGTCGTTAAGTGTCTGCCTTCGGCTCAGGGCGTGATCCCAGCGTCCCGGGATTGAGCCCCACATTGGGCTCCCTGCTCTGCTGGGAGCCTGCTTCTTCCTCTCCCACTCCCCCTGCTTGTGTTCCCTCTCTTGCTGGCTGTCTCTCTCTCTCTCAAATAAATAAATAAAATCTAGAAAGAAAGAAAGAAAGAAAGAAAGAAAGAAAGAAAGAAAGAAAGAAAGAAAGAAAGAAAAGAAAGAAAGATGGTTCCTGCTCAGCACACAGTCCCCCACGTTGCCAGGTGCATGTGAGGAGGGAACAAGAAATCAGACATTGTACTCATTGGCCACCAGACAAGCAATTTAAACTCGTGTACTCAACAGTCCTGCAGTAAACTGGTGTGAGTGTACCATTGCACGTTTCTTGGCTTGTGAAAAGGACTAATTAATTCTCCTTTGCTTTGGAATAGCGCTCAATGGCAAGTCACCAAAGTCACGCAAATTCCGTCTTCTCAAGTCATTTTTGAATGGGTCTATGTTTCTTTTTGTTGACTAAGACAGCGAGTTGTCATGTTCACAAAGATGACCTAACTTGAGCTTCTGTGGTTTGGGATCCTGCCTGCCTGTGTTTCACCCTGTTTTGCCTCCAAGGCAGGAGCCTACAGTCTCATAGCCAGGAGATTGTGGTTAGTTTCCTGGCCTCCGACCGAGGTGGGGACACACCTGCACCCCTGAGGGAGGGAGAGCCTGTGGAGGGTCCATGAGGCCAGGGCTGAGTCATTCACCCAAGAGACATGTCAAACGGCATTAGAACATCAGTCATTTAAGGAGCAAGAACCCACAGAAAAATTCTTCTGTATATTAACAATCTAGTCCATTTTTAAATTAAGCCAAGAAGAGAAATTGAAGTTTGGTGTCACTCCAGTACTGAGGTTTACTCTTCAAGTGAAATCACCCTCAAAAGAAACCTCAGCTTCACCCACAAATCTAAGGGAGGTAAAGGGCCTCCACCTGATAATATACCCTCCCATGGCCCCCTCTCTATGACTCCCCACACTTCACAGTTCTGTTCTAAGCCTGTGCAAATTCAGAAACCCCCACTGTAGTCCATTGTCTTAGATTTTTCTACCCAAACCAGTTTCCTCTCTCAGAAAATTACTTGAAATGTAACTTGAATAAACCTGAGCCTTCTTCCTCCCTTATGGTGGTCCATGTTCACGTGGCATTCTATTCAAAAGAAACATAAGTTGGGGCACCGGGGTGGCTCAGCCGGTTAAGTGGCCGACTCTTGATTTCAGCTCAGGTCTTGATCTCAGGGTCATGAGGTCAAGCCCCGCAGCATGGCATCTGCTTGAGATTCTCTCTCTCTCTCTCTCTCTCTCTCCCTCTCTCTCTCCCCATCCCCCCACTCATGCTCTACTTCTCTCTTTCTCTCTCCCTCCCCCTCTTTCTAAAATAAATATTTAAAAAAAAAACAAAAGTTGAACGCCAAATGCATTAAAAAAATGTAAATCTCTGCTAAGCTTCTTGAAGAAGTGGCCATTTTTCTCACTCAAGAGCTACACCCAGCCCATTCTCTCTCCAGAGAGTAGCTTCACACTTTTTCCTATGTAAATCAATATAGCCTATGTGATTCTCATCGTCCTTCCATCCTAGCCACCACCTTCATCCAGCCATAAGAATGGGAAGCCATGCAGCTCAGAAACCTCCCGCAGAAGGCTGGAAGGGAAGAAAGTCTGTAAGTACCTGTAAGAATGGGGAACAGGAGCAAAAGGACGCCAAGAGCACCATGAGAACCTGAGGGACCTTCTCCATCTTCAAGACGGCAGCCCTCCAAATGGGGCTGGGTTCTGTGCAACTGCCCTGATGCTCACCAGCACGTGGAAGGCCAGCAGTGCAATCCTCAGGACCCTCCATGGAGTCCTGGGAAAACTTTACCCAAATGGGGAGAGTCAGAGCAATCTGCATGTGTTTGCCTCTCTGCGAAGCGCTTTTGAAGGATTCAGAAGGTTTTGATGTAAAATGGTATGCAGCCAAAAGAGAAAAACAGGGTTCACATCAAGTTCGAGTTTCATTCCAGTAAGCCAGTTGAAATGAAGGAGGCAACGTCTTTCCAAAGGTGTCTTCTATGATTCAGAATAATTGGGTCCAGTTTAATTTGCACGATGGAGTTAAAGAGGAACATGGCTGCTTCGAGTGTGTTTTGCAGTTCCCAGCATCACTAATTCGCTCCATGACATACAGGTTAATGAGATAAAACATCTATAAATCAAGTTGATGGCTGATTGAAGAAGAAAGCCCCCAGCTCCTGCTACACCGTGATAACACTATAATTTCACTCTTTCAGGCTATTTATTTGATTAAATTTGATTATGTGTGAAGATATACAAATGAATAATTATAAAATTCCTACTTAAATTATAAACTACCTTGCCCAAAGGTCCTTTCTAAATTTAGTTATTCAATACCCATAAGAAAATAAGTCAATCATTAACTATTATCAGCATTAATCATACTGGAATTAACTAATTTGATGAGAGGGTTAATAGTGACCCTCCCCAAAGAGCAAAATCTGTTATATTCAAAAACTATGTTCCTTAAAATATGGAAATAAAACAAAGTCCAGAAAATAAAATTGTGGACTTTATTGACTAAAGTTACAGGGGAATTTGGGATTTAGAGAACATTCTGGTGAATCCTTTTGTAATTTGAAGGATTCTATCCCACTTAAATCCTCTATTTGTATAGGTGAGTTTTTCAGATGCTTATGAGAAGAAAAAAAAGCTCAGAGTCAGAGGAACAAGGTTAACATCTCAACTCTACACTTACTAGCTCTGTGTCCTTAAGCAAGTTACTAAAACATCTGTGCCTCAGTTTCTGCATCTGTAAAAGGGGATAATGATAGACTCTATCTCATAGGGTTTGAGGACAAAATGTGATAATTCATGTATATCACTTAGCACGGGGCCTGGTACATAGTAAATGCGAAGTAAATTATGATGATTATGAGTCATGTAGGGCCTAACTGTACTTACAGTTTATTTCTTGAGCCTAGTGCAAAGAATGTGCAGTCTTGAAGCATGGATTTAGTAAGACAAACTTCTTTGCCATTTATCGTGCAGGTATAGTTACTCGTTAATTGAGCTAGTTTGAGTGCAATATTTAGCAATTTTTCCTTTTGTCGAGGACTTAACAAAGGACTTGAGGCACCTTGTTTTTTTTTCCCCTTGCAGACTTTGTTTTAACTTTAAAGATTAAAAGAGTTATATTGTGTCCAAGGCATGCAGATCCCCAGGAGATGGGCAAGCAGCCCAGAGTCTCATTAATATTTGATACAAGGGGTCTTGAATAGAAATGGCATTCCCTAGGCCATAGTTTGAGACTTTGGCTACACAGGAAATTTCCAGATCTTCTGACACTCTGTGATCCTCCTGACTGAACCCACTTCCTCCGAAGAGCACTGGGAGCACATTCTTGGAACAGCAATCTCATTTCTGGATGCCCCCACTGGGTGTGTGTGTACATACACGTATGTGCACATTCCTAGCAGGCGACGACGTTCTCTGCAGGTTAGAGCACCACAAGTGAATGGACGTGAGGAGACTCTAACACAATAGTGTTAGAGTATTGGCTCTGACAACCCGAGAATAAACTCCATTCCAGGAGAAAGAGTCAAGGAAGAAGAGGAAGCTAAAACTGCAGAGAGCCGAGCCTTGCAGCTGCAGCCCAGGTGGGCCCGGCCCAGCTGACCTTTGCTCCGTCTTCGAAGAACCACACAGGCTTGCGTCTGTCCCTCCGCCTATTGCATCAGCTGCTGCCCATCTGCCCTTCCCCTCCCCACCCTGGGAAGTGGTGAGGAGAGTGAAGTAACAGCCTGTGAGGCAAGCACTCAGGCAGGGGGAAATCTGGGGGAGGCTGGCTCATTCCTTCCAGCCGGGCCCCACCCAACAGGCGCTCCTTAAACCTAAGTCCATGAAGGACCAGTGCTCAACTGGCCCAGAGCCCTCCCCACCATCCTGACCCTGCGTGTGCTCCCTTCTAGCCCCACTTGGGCATGGGTGGGGTCCTGGGCAGGACCTGGAAGCCTTCTGTTTTACCCAGGGTGGGTTCCAGGATCCCAGAATGTTAGAGCTGGAGAACCTCAGAAGGCATCTGAATCTGAATTTTCCTTTTACAGATGATAAAAGAGAAGCCCAGGGAAGTAATGTGATTTGCCTGGGTGGGTGGGGCGCACAGCTAGATTGCATCAGCTTATTCTGACTACGGCCCACACCTCCTCTCTACTGCACGACCTCAGGAACAGCTAAAGAAGCCCAGTGTTCAGACTTTAGACTTGGCCAATCTTCGGATGGAAGATAGCACCAGAATGAATGTTCAGAAGTCACATAAGCTGGCAAGTAGGATACTTAGAAGATTCTAAGGAGTGAGATTGACATACATTCTGAACATATGCAGAAGAGGAGGAGAGGGAGATCTCACAGGAGAACAGGCCAACATCAGGCTGAGCTGGGGCAGGAGCAGATTGTGAGGGAGAAAGAGGGACCCACTGGAGCAGTCCCAGTGAGACGACCCTATGCCTGGGTCTGCCCCAGCCCTCAAGCCCCCTGGATCCAGGGAAGCGCCAGGCCCACTGAGGCAGGCTGGCAGTTTCCAGGTTGCACTTCAACTACCAGGACCACTTTGGCGGAGTCAGAACAGGGGGAAAAAGAGCAGCCATCCACGGAAGCTGCTAACGTGGGACTCCAGGGTCCTGGGTGGAAATCAGGAACTACTGACAATGTGCTGATGTAAACAGTACATTAGAAGCTATAACTGCACACAAATTCACACACATATTCTTTAAAAAAAAACACTTCATGTAGTATGATTGATATATAAAAAGCTGAAAATACTTCATGTATACTTGATGAGTTTGGAGAACATACTTATTCTTTATTAACCTGTAATTCCACTGATGCCCAATCCAGGAGGTAGCCAGCGTCCCTGAGCTACGCAGCCAAGGAGTACAGCCTGTCCTTCCTGTTTAATAACCACCTTCTTTGGCTTTTAACCTAAGGACTGGGGCAACACCTGACATCCTGCATTTTAAGCTTTTACTGGACTCTGGAAAACTCACACTTGAGTCTGTGAGCATGATACTGATTTGAGAGACGCTCGGCCTGTTTATCTGGCACATGTGATTGTGCTGAAGGTGACATAGTATTTGACCGACTTTTAAAACTGCCCACCTTCTGATAGCCCCTCCGGACTCGAGAATTCAGCCATGTTCTCTTGCTGACTACCCACCTTTCTGATTCAGGGGATCTCCTTTTACGACGCAATTACTTGTCTCAAATTTTCATAATCATCTCAAAGGGGCAAGAAACAATCTTCCTTCTTTTCAGCGTGATGTAGAAACGTCTTCCAGCTGCCAGTAAATGCTGAGCACAGTCCCGCCCCCTGTGGGGGGGCTCAGGGAGGGCCCTCAGGACCACTGGAAACCAGGAGGATAGGGCTTCCGTGTGACCGCAGCACTCCCCCATTAGGCCATCAAGCCCCTGGCACACCTAGTAAGTCACCCTGACACATCACAGCTCAACCTTCCTCAAAAAAGTGTCGGGTGAGAGCCTCTGAGTTGGGCAACCCCGTGGAGAGGAGCAGGAGAAGTACCCAGGCTCACCTGGGGGACAGGGAGATGGTCCTGTGAGCCAGAGGGTCTGGCAGTCACAGTGCGGAAGCAGGTAACAGGAGGGGGGGAGGAGCCCCAGACAGTGGAGGGGGTCCAAACCAATACCATCAGACAGGTTTCTACTTTTTCACCTAACGAAGTTTCATGAGTCGACTCAGTGTTTGCTCTGACTTTCTGCCCCTAAGGAGGAAGAAGGTAGCTAGTCCAAGGATTTGGAATTTGGGGCTGCTGATCTCCAAGTATGGGAAAAATCCACTAAAAATGAGCACTCTTATTCTGTCCTCATTCCATTCCTAGCATAGACAACATATTATTCCAAAGAAGGAGAGCTGAAGAACAGAGCATAGGGGGAAATTTGAGATGAGTTAGTCAACATCTTCATTTTACAGATGAGAAAACTGAGACCCAGAGAAGTCCTCAGAATCACTCAGCCAATAATTGCAGAACTGGTGGGACTAAACTCTGCGTCCTGAGTCCATGCCTTTTCTTCCCTTCTACCTGGCCCATCCCAGCTGCCGCGACTGCTTAGGGGTGAAAGTTAGCCTTGGAGCGCCCTCCTCTGGCTCTGGCTCTGGCTCTGGCTCTGGCTCTGGCTCTGGGCTGCGGGCACAGTTATGGTGTAGGCCAGGGCTCTCGAACTTGAAAAGAACCGTGCAACGGAATCACCTGCGAGGCTGTTGAAAACAATTGCTGGGCCCATCCTAGGAGTTTCGGATTCAGTAGGCCTGGGGCAGGGCCCAATAATTTGCATTTCCATGAAGATCCCAGGTGATGCTATCTGCTGATTCAAAGACCACTTACTGAGAATCTCCGGTGTAGGCGGAGATCCTGTGGCTCTTGCGGTGAGAATACCTGGGTTTATGTCCCAGCTTTGCTCTGTACGTACTGTAACCTTGAACACAATGTTACTCCATCTGCTGGCATCTCAGTCTCTTCATCTTATGATGGTAACTATAACCACCCGGAGAGTTCATGTATAAAATAAATAAGTCTGATGTAAAACCTCTTGAGGATTGCTGTACTGACGCTGTGTGAATGCACAGACTCAGAGATAAATGGCCCTTCTCCGGAGAGATGGCACTGTGGGCCAGGGGAGGCCCGTGGTGACAAAAGCGTTCTCTTAATGCCACTCAAAAATGCCACAAATCCAGCAGAAACGGTGTCCATTCTTACACAAATACTGCCTGAGGAATTATTAGGGCCCTGCACTGGATTTACAGAGGCAAAGGACATAGTCCCTGCCCTGGAGGAGCAACTAAGAGGAAGATAAACATGCAAATCCTAATAATTACCTACCGGGTGATGAGCCAGGGAAGGAACCCTATGCCTTGGAGCACAGAGCATCCAATCCTGTCTGGGGAGTCAAACAAGATTTGAAGAGGCATCTGACTTTTGAAATGGGTCTGGAAGGATGAATAGGAGTTCTTTGAGAAGTGGGAGAGGGCACTCCAGGCAGAGGAAATAGCATATGCAAAGTGGTCTCAGAGGCGTGAAAATGCATAACATCCTCCGGGGAATAACAGTAGTTCTATGTAGCTAGAGCCCAGCGGGTCTGGGTAGAGATAGCAGAAGACAGGATTGGCAAGGAAGGCTGAGGCAAGATTCTGCAGAGTCCCGGATGCCACGCTAAGAAGTTTGGATCTGATCATAGGTCTGGTGCGAAGCCACTAGAAGACACCCACCTTCTCCTTGGAGGATTCCTTGGAAAAAAATCCCTAATGTATCCCCAAGATGGAAATTTATGAGCCAAGGTACTTCACCACCCTCTGCAGCCCCAGTGCCTCTGAGCTTGCCCTGCCAGGAAGCCAAGCCCAGAAACGCCTCCCGAACTGGGTGGGGGCCCTTGGGAACGAGCTCCCCTGGAAGGCACAGGAGCAGAGGAGCAGCCTCTTACCTCTTACCTTCATCAGATAGGTGGCACTTTCCCAAGATTTCCTCATTCCCTCTCCCCTTGGGTGTGGACTCACTGGGAGAACAAAAGACTGTTATCGAAGCGTGGGGAGGGGAGGAGGGCTTTGTAGGTGCTCTGTGGGGTGGGAGGACGGCACTCTGGCAGCACTGAAGCAATCCAGGAAGAGCCCGGTGAAAACCTACACCTGGGGAGCAAGCCCCTTGCCTCCCTGACTTCACTGAGCTATGGAGACTTTTGGAGCCGGAAGAGCCTGGAGAGGTGATCTGTGCCAGGTGCCTCCTTTACACTCAGAGGGGGCTGGAGATCCGAGCTCCCTCCCCACATGTGACTACAAGATTTAAAGCCCCCGAAACTGGTGGTTTCTGTGGCCACTGGCCTGCTGCCCCTCTCCCGAGGCTCTCGCACGGTCCCCAGCCAGCCAAATCCTTGCCCGTCTTTCAGAGTCAGTCTTGTTTCCAAACAGACAGACAGAGGAGCGCGGAAAGTGGGCGCTGCTGTTTCTGGAACCAGCAATGGCAAGGAAAGAGGCCAATCTGCTAGTGGGAACTGCATGGGCTGGGGTTTTTATTACCGGCTCCTCTATCTCCTGTGAGGGGGAAGCAGATTGCTCTGGTGGGAATAATCCCTTTTGTTTTCAGGAAAATATTTTAATAGGTCTTTGGGTTCTGCAAGGATAAAATTTCAACCTATTCTGGAAAAGAGACAAAGCAACTCGGTACAATGTGAAGCTACAGGCCCTGCATTATAATTGTAGAGGGTAATTTTCCTTTGGAATGAATGGCATCTCTTCTGGGTTTAGGGGGAGTTTTGTTAAACGCGGCAGCCTGGCCTTAGCTGTGCTTTGGCGAGCTGTGGGAGGGGCCCCATGGGCTGAGGAAGAGAGAACGGAGCTCCTGGCCGGCAGGGAGGGCCTCCCAGTCAGTGTGGGATTCCCAGGAGGCCTCACAAACCCTGGAGGAGGAAAGCCAGGAAAGGGCTGAGCCAGGACCTGGGCTGTTCCTCTTCCGCTGGGGGTTGTGATCTGTTCCTCTCTCTCTGGCAGGGCTACTGAGACCATCAAAGCCGGTCCAAAACCCACTGAGCTGTTTCTGAAAAGACCACAAAGTCATGTAAAACTGGCACATCCACCCCCAGACCCCTGCCGCAGCCCACCCAGAGTGGAGTCAGAGCCCCTCTATGAGAGCAGAGCCTCCCCATCCTTCAGCTTTGTTCTGTTGGCAGGCCCAAGGTCTGGTGGGATATGGACAAAACCAGTAGAACCTTTTAGTTGCTAAATGTTTTACTTTTAAAATTTTCTTTTTCCTCAATACTTTAGTTTGATAAGGTAAAATACTCTATTTTGAAAAAGTTGTTCTAGGAAACTGGATCATTGTGGGATTATGGATGCATGTTCTGCCAGGCATAGGGAACAGGGTTTAAGGCAGTAACCAAAGGAAGGAATAAATGGGCATTTGGGGGTTAAAGCACTTCTGTCTTACATTAGTGTGAAAATTACATTAATCTATTATTTATACGATAATATATTGTAAAGATGAAAAATATATTACTATATATTTATATTCTTTTATAACATAAATATATTATAAATAATTTAAAACAGTAATTTATAACAGAAAAATCCATGTTGATATAAATGTAATACACTACTTTATAGGATATATAAATAATACGTAAGTTGTAAAAGCCATAAATATCACCAGTTATCTCACCACTGAAAATTAATTGACATTAACATTTTGGACTCCTTTAGAGCTTCCTCTATGCATAAAAACAAACAAATTACTAGATATACTGAACATTCACCCACACTTATTTTACAATCCCAATAAAAAGAGAACATGCTTCTTTTTCAATACTTCTAGTAATAATCCTAGGGCCAATCTCATTGGTCCAGCTCGAGTCATATGCCTATCCCTGAATCTAGAACCCACAAAAGCCAACTTAATGTATAAGATAGTTTAAGTGAACATATACTTTTTTGAGTTGTCATAATTAATGGATAAATGAGACCATGTATGTGGAAGTTCTTTGCACATGTGAGTAATTATGAAGGTCATCGATTATAAGCATTATTAATATCACCACCCTTTCCCCATCATCCTTCTTCCTCCCTTCTCCTTGCTTTATCTGTTTTTCTGCTTTCTCCTCATCCCACCAAGTCCCCATCACATCTGGATTAACTAGGCTGTGGTGGATTGGTGAGGAGACCAAGTACAATTTACAGCAGTGTTTCCTTGGGCAATGTGGTGTGTGGGAACACACCATTAAAAGGATACTTCAATCTCTCATTGCGGCCAAAATGGCTTCTGAGAACTTGGTCTAGAGTGAGGGAAAATGTGGAGAAGAGACCCCCTCTCTCCCAACAAATGCAAGCCCTGCCTTTTACACTATCTACTCAACCATTTAGGGGACAGATTTGGATGGAATAAGAGTTTGTCACTTAGGGAGTACCTGAGATGGATACATTTTTTGTCAGTGGACTTCCAGAAGGACATTTCAACCAGAGAGAAGCCAGAGAAAAACAACCACGATGACTCAAAGCCTGGAGAGGATATCAATGTGAGAACCGGCATTTTAGTTTGACAAATTAAAGCCTGGGAACAGATCAGGGACTATAAGAACAGAGTGACATAAAGTCCTTTATGGAGTTTTAGGCACTTGAAGTAAGCCGTTTGGGAACAATTAAAATGAATTCCCACTTTAAAAAATGGGTAGTTGAAAATACATGTATACTGGAATTGAATAAGTAAATGGCTGGCAGATAGTGGGAGCCAGATTTCTTATTTTTGGAGTTTATGTTTACAGATAAACATGGGGAGAAGGCTAAAATGATCCATGTGTTAATGAATTAGAGTTGACGACATCAGTGGGAACCCATGCTTAACTTAATATAGATATAGTTATATATGGAACTATTTATAGATATGTATACACACATCTATTTCCTTGCTATGTCATCTGAGAAGACCTAGGGGGAATGACTTCTTAGTGTGCTGAGAAATAAGCACATCTAGCACCAGATCTTGGTTTCTAATACCATTCTCTAATAAAAGGACTAGGTCACCTTGGAGAAATGGTTGATTCTAGAACTGGGGCAGGAAACACGCAGGATGATCCAGAAGCATCTAATGGTGCCAGGAAGTAAGGAAGTGCCCCAAAAGTCCACAATGATGGAAAAGGTGGAAAGAGACACAAAGGGACACAGGAGCCAGTTGAAAGAGCTCCCAATGGCCAAAGCTGGAATAATTTGAGCAAGAAAATAAAGTAGCATTGTATTATAATCCAAAGTATAAAATAAATATCCATGCATCCATACTGATATGAATAAGTAAGTAAATGAGGAAGAATAGATAATATCTCACAGGCAGAAGAATTCCAAATAATTTCCATTATTACATAGCATAACTCCCCACCCCTTAATTGTGGGCTGCCCATAGTGACTTCCTTAAAAAGAGGACAATTTGGAAAGGAGTGATGGAGGAAGTAACTCTACAGTGCAGAGACCCGTTAAATACTAGATTAGCCAGGTGATCGAGGTCAACATCAATAGTAATAAGTCATGTTGATAAGTATGTACTCTTGATATGATGTGACAAGAACGGCACTTCACCTCAGTGGTCTTCCTCCCAAAAAAATCCATATCTCAAGTCTAATTATGAGAAAAGCATCAGACGAATCCCAGTTAAGGTGCATTCTACAAAATGTCTGACCAATACTCCACGAAACTGTTAAAGTCATCAACAACAAGGAAAGTCTGAGAAACTGTCACAGTCCTGAGGAGCCTAAGGAGACATGATAACTAAATAATGTAGTATCCTGGATGTGATCCCACAATAGAAAAAAAGGACATTAAGGAAAAACTTAAAAAATCTGAAGTGTGCACTTAGTTAATAATGAGGTATCAATATTGGTTCATTTATTGTGACAAATGTATCATAATAATGCAAGATGATAGTAATAGGAGAAAGTGAGTGTGGAGTATATGAGAATTCTGTGCCATCATGGTAATTTTTCTACAAATCTAAAACTATTCTAAAATAAAGGGTTTTTTTTTTAAGTACCTGATTGTATCATGCACCAAAATGTTCATATTGATTATTTTTGGGTGGTAGGATCATGAATGCTGCTTTATTTTTTTTTTAAGATTTTATTTATTTGAGAGAGAGAGAAACACAAGTGAGGGGAGGGGCAGAGGAATAAGCAGACTCCCCATCGAGTGGGCTCCAACCCAAGACCCCGACATCATGACCTGAGCCAAAGTCAGACACTTAACCTACTGAGCCACCCACGCATCTCCATGAATGCTTGATTTAATGTGCTGCTCCAATTTTCTACAATGTACTTTTTATAAAATCTGTAAACATTTTTTTAAGTAGGTATGAACTTCTAGTTAGACAACAAATTAGTCATATGCCTTTATCTCGTCTCCCTCCACACACCCCCACAACTTTTTTTTTTAAGTCTAGACCTATGAGAATACAGAGAATAGAAGTGAGGACATTAGTGGACAAGAGAGTTAGTTCAGCGATTTGGAGATGATTGAAAGTGGCTGGAGGAGAGGTAACTGAATTAGCAGAGTAAGTGAAACTAAGACTCAGAAGGGCCTGGAGAGGGAACTGATGGTAATGAGGAAGCACAATCTATCCATAGAGCCCAGAGAGATGGGGAACTCAGAAGCAGTAGGTTTTGCAAGACGTGGGTTTGAAGCATGAGCTAAACACTAGGGAATTGGTTGAAAAAGATATGTGGAGAAATAACAACTCTAGATCCCCTCTTAATCCCATACAGTCAGGGAACTGTGTCCCTACAAGAGACTAAAGGGTTCTTTTCTGTAGAGAAATTGAAACAGAGCACTTCCAAGTTCAGTGACTGCAGCAACAGTAGAGGGGCAGCTGCCTGGCTGAAAATAGGGAAATCAAGTGTAAGTTTACATGTTAATATTGGGGCCCTCTGCCAGACTCCTTCCATTACCCCATTCCCAGAAAGGGACTGTCAGGTATATGTCCCCTGGGTAGAAGACTGGAGGATTCTTCACTGGAAAACATTTACTAGCTCATCCTCTAAGTAATGACTTTTCATGATCTCCCAATGAAATGGCCTTAGAGTGAAGTCTGCCAGTCGAATCCCTCTCGTGTCCCCACACTGCACACACAGTTGCCAACCACACTGATGCCTCTCTCTTTTATAGGACTATAGCCCAGGATCACCAGAAATTTGCAGGAAGCATCCCACATGAAAGAGAGAGACCAAAGCAAACAAACATTAAAAACAGAAAATGAATTTAGAGGAAACAGAGATGAAGAAAAGAAAATATTTTGTATATATCCATTTAATTAATTGCCTCAGATCTAAAAGAAGATGCACTTCCATGAGAAAGAGCAGGATGGTTTGAAAAAGGAATAATCAGAGGATGAGCAAGAGCAATTTGAAATTTAAAATGTGATAGCTAAAATAAAACATTCAACAAAGGGGTGGAAAAATAAAGTTGAAAAAATCTCCCACAAACTAGAATAGAAACATCAATGAAAATTAGTTTTAGACAAAAGAGTTTTCGAGGATTATTCAAGGTGTTCTGACATCTGCATTCAGTTTCAGAAAACAAAATATAGGAAATTATTATTTTTTAATAATAATAATGTAAGAAAATTTCCCGGAAAGGACATAAATCTCCAAATTAAAGTTACCCTCTAAATGTCCAGGAGAATGGAGGGAAAATACCAAGGCAATAGTTTTAAATTTCAGAATGCCAGGATAAAAGACACAACTTAATACCTTCTACAGAGAAAAATCATGTTGTGTGTGAGGGGGTAAGAAGCTGTGGAATCGGACATCTCAACAACAGTACAGGATGCTGGAGGACAATAGTGTTGGGCACCCTAAGTTCTGAGTGAAAATTATTTTTATTCTATAATTCTATACTTATCCAAATAAAGGACAAGTGTGAAATAAAGATATTTTCAGATACGTAAGAACTCAAAATTTGTACCTCCCACACACCTTTTCTTAGGAAGATAGTGAAGGATATGATTCAGTGAAATGAAATACTAAGCCAAGAACTAGGAACAAGGGGATGCCAGAAAACAGAGAAACAATCCAAAGGATAAGACTGATAAAAGGAAGTCCTAAGATGACACCTGAGCCCCAGGTATAAAGAGCAACCCATCCAAACTGAAGCAAGATGAGAGAGGGCATAAAAAGGAGACTCCAGGGGTGGAGGGCAGGAAAGATAGTGATAATTATTTGATACATTTGAACATTTGGAAAGAAACATCACTAGATGTTTAACAGATACATAGATAACATTTTTTAAATATTAGCAATAGTTATTAAAAAGAAACTAAGCAAAAGAAAAACTATGGCAACTGTTAACTGCAAGAAAAACACAAAGTTGGATGGAATATAGTTTGTAATATTGTTCAGCAGTGAATAAAATTTAGAGTCATAATAAAATAGACATTGACTATTGATTTAATTTTTAAAAATCATACTTACACAGGAACACAAGAGAAAAGAAAACGTAAGAAAACCAAAACTTCAGTCACCATGAAGGAAATCGACAGATAGTATCTGTCAAGCTCATGCATGGGAGACAAGGCAAGACCAAGGCCTGATGGATACAACCAGTAAAAATATAATGGGCCACTTTTAGATTTCGACAACTTATTACTCACATAGACAACAAAAAGAAGTAGCCAAAGATGTCAGCTCCCTGTGATCCTGGTCCCGGACACCAAAAAGGATGACACTGAAGCATAAGGGGCCAAATGACTGAAACATGAGTTGTAGGATACCTGTTGTTGAGGGGCCAATTCTAGACTTTGGCTAAGCAGCTTCATGTTCTGCAATTCTAGTCTGAAGTATACTTTCGTGCTTTGAACTATAGAAGTGAGGAGTTCTCCTAGATCATAGCTAGAAAGATAAAAGACATGGGATTTAAAAAACAGTGGTAAGATTCCTATAATGAGAATTCTGGAATAGAAATTTTTAAAAAATGGCAGGAAAAGAAAAGCCCAAGTATACCATCAATCTCAATAAATATAGATTTAATATATTAAGTACAAATTAATACTTCCAATTAATCTCTTAATCAAAATCCAGCTAGATACTGTATAAAAGAGCAACAAGCCTTGAAACAACGATATAAAACAGATTTAAAAAAGGGATAGAAAAAGAGACACCAAGCAAGTATTAACCAATAACAAGCTGGTTTTAATTCAATGTTATTGTCAAATAAAATACAATTTTTAGCTTTCTTTTCTTTAGTCTTTTTCTTATGTGTGGTATGTTTATTACTCCAGGAAAGCAGATACAGAAATTGCTACATAGAATTGAGATGCTGCCATACCAAAGGAAAA
The DNA here is from genome assembly GCF_017311325.1 of Ursus maritimus. Lineage (NCBI taxonomy): Eukaryota > Metazoa > Chordata > Mammalia > Carnivora > Ursidae > Ursus > Ursus maritimus. The sequence continues at coordinate 21,396,081 of NW_024426774.1, read as the reverse complement.
AGGGAAAGGAAAAAGAAAACACTACAATGTGTGGTATTGGCTTTGGAGCTGGGCAGAGGGTAGTGAGGAAAGTTTTACTGGAAGCTGAAAAAAATGGTGCCCTATGTGTCGCAGTGATGCAACATTTGAAAAACTGTCATCTGTGATCATTTGGAAGGCTTAGGTCCCTAATGAACTTGTAGATTCAGGTGAAGAGGCTGTGAAACAGGATGTTTGGTAGTGTATCCTGGTTATTCCTACCTGCATTTGACAATATTCTACAAGACAGAAAAAGGTTTAAAAATAATTGGCTGGTTTTCAAGAAGGGATGAAAGATTAACAGGGAATCCAGAATTCAGGGACTTGCAGGGTTGAAAGATCAGTAGAAAATAAAGCAGAGAAATGCTACATGCAACAAGGTCAATTAAGACACAGCTTTTGGGCAAAGATTTTTGTTAAAACTGCTAAATAGAACTAGACCAAGAGCCCACCCTACCAATGAGAACATGCAGTGGACCCGGCTCCTGTCCCATGCATGCTCCCCCATGAGAGGCCGCTTCCTCAAGGGAGGCCCAGAAGATCTCCAGTTGTCACAGGAGTCACCTACAGAAAGGATGCCACTGCTCCAGGAGTTTGTGTTTGGACCTATCCTCCTGCCTTCCGAGGCTCCCCATGATTTCATCCTAAGCTCAAGGCCACATCTGGGCCTGACAGGCCAAGACAGATGATGAGGAAGGTGGAGACCCCACCATACCAGTTGATGGTCTGCTCTGCCTGGTTTGCTTCCTGTTCCACAGGAAGGCATGGCCTTGCATCAGAACTGGAAGCAATGCTGGAAATTGATGCAGACCTGTAGAGAGGGCATGCATGAACACAGGCAAGGCAGTAGGAGAAGCTGCAGAGACCCAAACCACCTATCCACATAGGAAGTGTCTGCATAAACCAGCACCCAGAGAGACAAGTGGGTGGATGAAATCCTAACATGGAAGGAGGGCCAGGAGGTATCAAACTTGGAGATAGTCTTTGGGCCTGGGCGTAGGAGCCAACAGCCATGGGTTTGGATGTGACCATCATGAAGAGCTGCATGTTTTCACCTTCACTCCCTGCCATCCCCACCCATCGTATTCCACCAATTGCCACGCAAAACAAAGACTTGGGTTAAGGCTATTGCTCCCCCACCTCACTGAGTACTGAGCTAACTATAAGGGCATTTTAATTTTAAAAGTAAATTCAAAATCTAAGGGTAAAATTGGTTACCTGAGCAGGTTTTCATTTATCCGGTCATTAGTTCACCAGCATGTTTGTCCTGAGACCCTCCCATGGGCCACCACAGCACACTGAAACAAGCGATAAATACCACGACCTCCGCCCCTGAGTCATTTTGAGTTAGAAAGGGAAAAACAGGGGCGCCTGGGTAGCGCAGTCGTTAAGGCGTCTGCCTTTGGCTCAGGGCGTGATCCCGGCGTTCCGGGATCGAGTCCCACATCGGGCTCCTCCGCTGGGAGCCTGCTTCTTCCTCTCTCACTCCCCTGCTGTGTTCCCGCTCTCGCTGGCTGTCTCTCTGTCACATAAATAAATAAAATCTTTAAAAAAAAAAAAAAAAAAAAAAAAAGAAAGGGAAAAACAACACTAAAGCAACTAACTTATTTGAAAGAAAAGGTAAAAAAAAAAAAAAATCTACAAACCAAAAACCAATTCTAAAGAGAATAAGGTAGCCCCCAGTAAATCCTTTCAGCTGGACAAAGAACAGAGTATAAACAGGATTCCACAGAAGCTGCTTAATCAAAATACTTGCAATGAAGTCTAGAAAGAGGCGATTCTCCAAAAGAATTATGGGAACAGCTATGGACATACACAGCTCCCTAAAATCAAATAGTTAAAAAAAGAAAAAAAAAAGACAACGTTTTGGAGATAATGGCATTGTCAAAAGAGCCACCAACTTGTACTGAAAGAAACTGTGACAGTTTGAGATGTGAAATGAACTTCGAGCCACCGCCCAGCCCCTGAGAGTAAGTACCTCCCTAAATGTTAGTAACAAGATTTGGAGAATTGTCCACACAGAAAAGCTGACTACCACCTTATAGAAATTTTCTAACATAGCAAAATAGAGAAAATAGTATAATGAAACTCCATATACCCATTATTCTACCTCAATAATTAGGGAATGTTCTTTCAACTATATCCCCACCCACTCCCCCATCTTTGTCTTGGATTATTTCGAGACAAGTCCAAGATCTCTTATCATTTAAACTGTGAATATTTCAGTATGTGTCTCTAACAGCTAAGAGACTCTCTTTAAAAATAACCACAATGTCATTATCACACTTAAATTTTTTTTGCCTTGAACCTATTTTTTTAAATTGTGGTAAAAAATACATAACAAAATTTACCATCTTAACCATTTTTAAGCACACAGTTGAGTAGTGTTATGTATATTCACATTGTTATGAAACAGATCTCCAAAACTTTTTCATCTTGCAAAACTGAAACTCTATACTCATTAAACACCTCTGCTTCCTGCCCCACCCCCATCCCAGTCCCTGGTAACCATCAGTCCACTTCTGTTTCTATGAATTTGACTACTTTACATACTTCATATAAGTGGAATCATGCAGTATTTGTCTTTTTGAGACTGACATATTTGACTTAAAATAATGTCCTCAAGATTCATCTATGTAGCATGTGACAGGATTTCCTTCCTTTTTAAGGCTGAATAGTTCCATTGTATGTGTATATGGGATTTTGTTCATCCATTCGTCCAACGATGGTCATTTGTGTTGCTTCTACATCTTGGCTATGGTATCACACTTAAAAGTTCTTAACATTACTTTTTTAATAACAAATTGCATTTACTTGATATAGCCTGTCTCATTTAATTTGCAGAGTCCCTCCCTTTTTATTCTTTATATAGACTTATATACTTTGTATATATTAAATATTATGCTTATATATTATTAAATATATATCTTAAAATATATTTTTATATTATATGTACATACAAAACTGTGTCGTCTTTTTTTGTAGAATTTCCCATGGTCTGGATTTTGCTGATTGACTCTTTATAGTGTTAAAAGAAAACCACAGGTCCAAGGTGGAGTAACTCACCCCCAGGACAGCAAACCAAGACTTAATTGCAGTTTCAACCTCTCCAGCAGTGGATTTTTTTTTTTTTAAGATTTTATTTATTTATTTATTTATTTATTTATTTATTTGAGAGAGAGAGAGCAAGGGCAGAGGGGAGAGACAGAGGCAGATTCCTTGCAGAGCGGGGAGCCCCATGCAGGGCTCAATCCCAGGACCCTGGGACCGTGGCCAGAGTTGAAGGCAGACACTTAACTGACTGAGCCACCCAAGCGCCCTCCAGCAGTGGAATTTTAAACCAATCAATCTGGAACTTTTCTGGTCAGCACCAAAGAGGTAAACTGTCACATGGGCCCTCTCCATCCTCCAAAGCAAGATGAGGTAATCTTCAAGATAAGACCCCAGCCCTTCCCTCTAAAGGAAGGTGACCTTGCGTGCAACAATCTTTTCTTTTCTTTTGCTAATAACTGCTTGCCCTATGCTCCTTCCTATAAAAACCTTCCATTTTGTACAACTCCTGGGAACGCTCCTCTGTTCGTTAAGTGGGGTACTTCCCAACTCATGAATCACTTAGTAAAGCTAATTGGATCTTCAAACTTAGGTGAATTTTTGTTGTTTAACAGTAGTGTTGCTTATACCTTTCTTTGTACTCTGCATGTCCAGTGAATTGGTAAGTACGTGGCATTTTTATCTGATTCAGGTTCAGCTTTTGGCAAGAATACTTCTAGATTGTGCTGTATACTCCCATCAGGACTCACATTATATCTGCATGTATGCTGTGATTTTATTAGGCATTGATAATGGCCATTGCTAAATCTATCATTAGTGCTTTACAAAATGATATTCTCAATCTGTTACTCCTTTTTTATTTATTGGCTGGAATACTTTATCAGCCTTTTGGTCACCCTGAGATACCATTCATATAGGAAGGAGGTTAAATGCTTAATCTTTTCCTTTAACCAGTTTTCAGAATTATAAGCTGTTTTCCTAGCATCCTCCACAGGTAACTAATTATTTTTTTTATAATATACTAACTCAGGCTTTAAAATATTTTCTGTGTTTTAATCCAGTGAAGTTATCATTGTTACTGACACTTAAACTATCCCATCTTTGGGCAGTGGGAACCTCTTCAAGTTGATGCTGCAGTTTTTTTGACAAGACCCTACTAGTAGTATCCGACAGCTTCCTTCTATCTGGTTTGAATTTCTATACTGTACATTATCCTATCCTGTAACCAGCCATTTCCCCCATGGAGCCCTGGTCTTAGTAAAATGTGGTATTTAGAAATCACAGTCTGGGAGTTAGAGATACTCATTGTTACTGGGTTGGTTATTGTTTGAAAGGACTTCTCAGTTGACCCCACTGGGAGATATTTTAAATGACTGTAAGTCCAGGGATACCTGGCTGGCTCAGCTGGTAGAGCGTATGACTCTTCATCATGGGGTTGTGAGTTTGAGCCCCACAGTGGTGTAGAGATTACTTAAAAAATAAAATATTTTTCAAAATAAATAAATAAATAAATAAATAAATTGTAAGTCCATACTTACATTTCCAGTTCAAATTTTGAATTTTTGCTTAATTTATTTGATTTTTATATTTGTGTCTATTTTTTCTCTTACCAGAAATCTTGGATGCAAATGATGTTAACATAATTGTTTATTTGCTTCATCTTACCTACATACAGTAGTTCAGAACAATATTAATAATATTACTAACAATGGTTACCAAAATCTGTAGTCTATAGTCACATCCTCGAATTATCGTGTTTTAAAGTCTCTTGAAACAATTCCCTGAGTTTTGCCACCAATTTGATACACGTTATCATTTCCTTTTTTAAAAATTGCTTTCTTCTGGGGCACCTGGGTGGCTCAGACGGTTAAGCGTCTGCCTTCGGCTCAGGTCATGATTCTCGGGGTCTTGGGATCAAGCCCCACATCAGGCTCCCTGCTCAGTGGGGAGCCTGCTTCTCCTCTCTCCCTCTGCCTCTCCCCTTCTCCTGCTCTCTCTCTCTGTATCTGTCTATCTCAAATACATAAATAAAATCCTTTAAAAAAATTGTTAAAAATTGCTTTCTTCTATTTTAATTGTTTTATAATTATATAAATATTTACATGGCTCCAAAGTCAAGTCCATAACATCATCTATTCAAAGAAGTCTAGCTTCAGGCACCTGGCTGGCTGTCACTAGAGCATGCAACTCTTCATCTCCAGATTGTGAGTTCAAGTCCCATGTTGGGTATAGAGATTACTTAAAAATAAAAAAAAAAAAAAACTTTAAAAAACAAAACAAACAAGCAAAAAACCCCAAAGAAGTCTATATTCTATCAATGACCCCTGTGCTCAGTCTCTTCCCCCAGAGAGAACCTCATTATATTTTATTTTTTTATGTTTATGGTTTATTCTGCTTTTTAATATACAGACAAACACACAGACAAGTAATTTTTTTAGATAAACAATAGCATACAATATATATTTCCTCTACTCTACTGTTCCATCTTAACAATATAAGCTAGAAATCACTCTAGAAGCATTTGGAGATGTCACTCATTCTTTTTCACAACTGCATAGTTCTCCATTATGTAGATACACCACAAATGATTCAACTAGTCCTTTATTGATGGGCAAAATAAAACAGAATTTAAGATTAAAAAGTACTGTAAGGGTCAAAGTGACACATTTCGCACTGACAAAAGGAACATGGGAATTTGAATGTATTTAATGCAGTCTTGAAATAGATAAAGCAAAATCCAAAAGTTACAGAGAGAAGTTTACAAATCCATAAAGATATTTTGTTCATTTGTTTCATAAAAAGAGGCTGGCAATCTCTCACCCAGAGTCTTGGAATACTTTTTAGATGCAGCCGTTGGATACCTGACCTTCCTACTTCTGTCTTACCTCATCCAATCAATTCTCCATACTGAAGCCAGAGTGATTTCTCTAAAATATGCATGGGACCATGCTTAAAACCCAGCAATGATTCCATAAGGTGCTAAAAGGTCTTGCTGCTCTGGCCCCACATTTGTCACCAGCCACCTTCCCCACACTTCCATTCTTACAGCCAGTCATACCAAACTGGTTTATAGATCCTTAGTGTAGACCATGGTTTCCCTTGCCTTGGGGCTTTTGCATATCCTCTACCTAGAACACTGCTCATCTTTTCCTTTCCTTCTCCTCCTCTTTCTTCTTCAAGATTATTCCTTCTAATCATTTAGGATTTGGCTCCTAAATGGCTCAGGCCTCACCTCCTCCAGGGAGCCTGGCTCCACCAGCCTGGGTGCTTCCTTAGAAGCCTGACATTCCCTAACACAGGGTCTATTCACCTACTGGCCTCAGGCCTTCCTTTCTCCACTTAAATTGTGAGCTGAGTTCCTGAAAGGCCAAGATTATGGTGCTTTTAACCACTATACAACCCCTAGCACATGCCTAATATATTGAAAGTCTCAGTGTTTATTAAATAAATGAATAGCGGGGGCTCACTGGGTGGCTCAGTTGGTTAAGTGTCCGACTACTGATTTCGGCTCAGGCCATGAACTCATGGTTGTGGGATCCAGGCCTGCATCAGGCTCTGTGCTCAGTGGGGAGCTTACTTGAGATTCACTCTCTCCTTTCCCTCTCCCTGCCCAAAATAAATAAATCTAAGGGAAAAAAGTTTTAATAAAATTAATGAATAGTGGGCAGAGGTAGGAATTATATTACCTTTATGTTACTGGAGAAGAACCAAGGCCCAAAGATGGTCAGGAAACAAGTCAGAATCAGAGGAGGTGAACACCTAAACTTCCAGTCTCTTAACCAAGGCTCTGGCCTCAAGGTCTCACAGACACATAATGAGCTGATTAAAATAAACATGTCTCTCACATGTAGGAAACAGATGATGTCTGGGAGTTTTATAAGCAAAGCAGTGCAAATGGGAGCTTCTTGGAGTTCCCGATCCTGGAGTGTCAGTCATACCTGGGCTGGGTGGCCAAAAGCATGTAAGATGGTGAGAGAAGTACCCCTCACATCAGCCCTTCCCTCCTGGGCTTCTACCCAAAAACTCCACACTCGGAATTTGCTCAGGTGACCCTGGAAAGTGTTCTGTGCTCCCCAGCCCTTTCTACTATACCCTACTGAGTGAAAGTCAGCTTTCTGGAGCAGAAAGCTCCATCCTGGGGTGAAAGAGGGTGTTGGGAGGAGGGGACAGTGCAGAAGGGCAGGGGGATAACAGATGAGGCTAAATTAATTTTGGAAACCATTAAATCTTTGAAAAGAGAGCATGTTTTCAGCAGGGACAGTGAATCACTGTGATTTGCAGAAACAGGCACAAAGCAATTAGCCATCTGGATGCTGTGGCTTCCAGCCCCCCAACGGAAACTTCAAGTGAGCGGAAGGCTGGTCATTACCCGGCCCAGGCCCAGCTCTCCAGGCCCCATAGATAAGTCTGTGCCTCCAGCCGGCTGGGAGCCCAGAGGCCTGGGACAAAGGGCAGCTTGGCAAGAGTCACAGAAAAATGGGCAGGAAATGCAGCACCAGCCACAGGGAGCCAGGACTACTTCCTTCTTCCTGTGAGCGCCTCTCAAACGCCATCATGACAGAGTGAGCAGTTCATGCACTTGACAAGCATTTGTTAATCACCTACTATCTCCCAGGCCCTGTGCTGCTAGTACATAAATCATGTCACTTAATCTTCACAACATGCATATGAGGAGTTCCACACCGTGAACAACTGCCAGGGAACCCATCGCTTGGTACTCAATGTGAACAGCACTCCCTAGAGTTACAAAGCAGAGTAGCCTTGTCTGGGAGAGATTATCTCTTTTAAGCAATGAGGAAATAAAAGCTAAAAAAGATGACGTGAACTTGCCCAAGATAAGTAGCAGGATTGAGAAGGTAACTCAATATTCTGTGCCCTTTCCTTAGATGATCATATTTGCCATTTCTGCTCTGTCTGGCTCATAAAATTATGAGAACGAAAACATACACATGGACGTGAAAGGGTTTTTTATAAACTGCAGAGTGCCATACACAGCTGAACTACTCTTATTAGCAGTTACCCTGCCTCCTCTGACACCCTGTGACCCAAAGGTGCTACCTCTCCATTCATTCTTAGAAACTGCTAGGGAGTACTGGCCAAGCCCATCTAAGAAAAGAGCCAGCCAGCCTTTCCAGGAGGAGAATGTACAATGCACCAGAAAGAGTGCTTTGCTTGAGGAAGCCTGACTGGACTGGACTGGGCTGTGATTTACAGACTACAGTGGCTCTGGCACTGTTGAGCCATCAGGATGCACCATGTGTGGCCGAAACGCCAAATGCAGCAAAATGCTGCCAAAGGGAGTCTGCTTCTAGAAAAGAGAAGGCAGGAAGGGCACCACTTAGACTGACCAGAGAGAGGTCAGTGCCCCCATGCCAAGGTGCCTGGGGCCTCTCGCCTGTCCATGTTTGCTGTGGGGACCATTGACCAACCACTTCCCGCTCCATGCTTTGGTAAAGCATTACTCTCCAGAGCCTCAGCCAAGAGCTATTTTGCCAAGCTCAGGACTCTGCAGTGGTCTAGGAGGCCCCAGAGCTGGGTGGCCAGATTTTCATTTGCCATCTACATCTGCAGTCCATCCAACTGCTGCTGGGGGTACCAGCTCCCTGACCAGGAAAAAACTGGGTGAGACTCCCAGTTCTGTCTCTCCCTGGCTATGACCTTGAGCCATAGGCTATCGACCTCTCCCCTTGCTTTTTTCATGTACAAAATGGGGTTAATGTTCTTCACAGGGGATCGGGGAGGTCTGAATGAGATCACAGGTGCTCTTAGGGAACAGGCAGGTAACGGAACTAGTGGTGAGAACTTCCACAAAAAGCTTTCCTGACTCAGCCATGGCTGCCACGTGGAACATAGGCTCAGGGCTGCCAGATCTTTTTCTCAGAAAAATCAGAAATCTGGATTTTCATGTGAACTTTTCCAATTTTCAAAAGCCTATGAGGAAAGAATGGAGCATGTCTGCAGGCTGAGTGTCAACTCAAATGACAAGGACGTTCCTACAGGTCTCCTGACACACTACCTGCTCAAAGTATGGGTTTCCTTCCTCCTCTCCCTGTTTTACTCCTTTCTTCCTGGCTCCCTAAGGCTCTGCCTTTCCCCTAGTCTGTCACCCACATTGTAAACTGAGCTGGAGTTAGTTCAGCTCTGGCGTGGCCTGAACCCAAGGCCATAGGTGGGGCCAAGGGACAACAGATGTTCTCAAAAGAAGCAGGCCCGCCACCCGAAAGCCCCACCAAGACTCCTTCCCAAGAGGGAGAGGGAAGGGTGAGGAACAGGGATCTTCAACCGTAAATGAATGAATGAGTGAATGAATGAATGAACTAAGAACAAATGAAAGAGCCAGGGCTGCCTCACGTAGAATTTTGCTCGGCGGCTGTGGGGCAAGACTGAAGAATATGCTCTTCTCAGTAACGCTGACAGAGCTCTGAGAAGGCCTTTTGCAAAGGTTGGTGGAGCCTTTGGCTGGGAGTCCTTGTGGAGCAAGTAGGCTCAGAGCCAAGTGAAGCAAACTGCCTTCCAGCTCCCAATCTCTATCTCGTGCTCTGATTAGAATCAGGCCGCAATCTCCTCCCCCAGAGACTTCCAAAGAATCAAGCTGGGACTGCCGGAAGCAGGAGTGCAGGGCGAGGCTGAGGGGGTAGGGGAGGGGGTGGGTACTTGCATCAGGGTCCTTCCCAGAAGGGGCAGGTCCTTCCTAGCACTGGGCCTGTTGGTCTCCCCCCTCTGCCCTTTCCCGGACATGCCGGTGTCCCTCACTGCAGTCTTTCCCAGGCTGGGCTCCGGCTGGTCAGCCCTCAGGAGCCCTCGGTGAAGCCATGAGGAAGCACATGGTCCAGAGACACATACCTCACTCTCTCAGCTGCTCTGGGGAAGGCTGAGGAAGAACCCCCCACAAAGCCTCTTTTCTTTCCCGTGGCACTTCCCAGCAGATCCCCCAGGGGAGGAATTTTCCATAGGGTTCCCCCTCCCTGCATCCGGGTCTGACTGGAAGGGGCAGATGTGTGCCCAGCCACATCTCCTCCCTTCTGCCGCTACACAATTTGACCTCAGTGCCTACCAAACAGATGGTGGAAACTCGTCCACCCAAACATCAGATACAACTAAACCGAGCGCTCTTTACAGTGCAACAGAAAGGTAACAGGGCCAAGGGACTGTTTGGGACTAAAGGAGACTAAAGAGAGTGACCACTAAATGCAATGGGTGACCCTGGACTGCATCCAGATGGGGGGAAACTACCAGAAAGGACATCATCGGCAAAATGTAAATCGGGACTATATCATAGATGGTAACATTATATTGGTGTTAAATTTCCTGAATTTGATTATTGAAATTTATGGGGAAAAAATGGGGGGGAAACGTCTTTGGTTTGTTTTCTCTGAAGTATTTAGGGATGAAGGGGCACATCTGGAACTTATTCTCATAAGATTCAGCAATAGTAATTATAGGGGCACCTGGGTGGTGCAGTTGGTTAAGTGTTGGACTCCAGGTTTTGACTCAGGTTGTGATCTCATGGGTCGTGGGATCGAGCCCTGCGTGGGGTTCTCGCTCAGCACGGAACTCAGCTTGAGTTCCTCTCTCTCTCCCTCTGCTCCTCCCCACCCCACCCCGCCCTCTCTTTCTGTGTCTCTCAAATAAGTAAATAAATCTTAAAAAAAAAAAAAGAACAATTACATTATTATTCCTCAAACAGTTAAGCATACAGTTAGCATATGACCCAGCAATTCCATTCCTAGGTATAAGCCCAAGAAATGAAAACATGTGTTCACACAAAAACTTGTACACCAATGTTCACAACAGTATTATTCCTAATAGCCATAATGTAGACACTGAAATGCCCATCAACTGGGAAATGGATAAATAAAATGTAGTATATATCTATATACTGGAATGTTATTTGGCTATAAAAAGAAATGAAGTACTGATGCGTGCTATAATATGGGTGAGTCTTGAAGAGATCATGCTGAGTGAAAGAAACAAGTCACAATAATGACATATATGATTCCATTTATATGCAATGTCCAGAATAGGAAAATAAATCTATAGAGACAGAGAGGAGAGTCATGATTTCTTAGGGCTGGGGTGAGTGGGGGGAGATAGATAGCTAAAGGGTACAGAGCTTCTTTTTTGAGGTGATGAAAATGTTCTAAAATTGTGGTGATGGCTGCATGTATCTGTGAATACACTAAAAGCCACTGAATTGTACAACTTAAATGGGTGAGTTGTATAGGATGTGAATTATACCTCAATAAAACTGTTACAAAAATAATAATATATAGTGGCTGGCTCAGTTAGGGCAGTGTGCAACTCTTGATCCTGGGGTTGTGAGTTCGAGCCCCAGGTTGGGTGTGGAAATTACTTAAAAATCAAATCTTAAAAAGAATAATAATAATATTATGTATATATGTAAAGAGAAAGAAAGTGAGTCAGGGCAAATGTGGCAAAACATTAACGGCTGCTGAATCTGGGAGAAGGAGATTCAGAAGTTCATGGTATTGCATCTGCTCTGACTTTGAAATTATTTCAAAATAAAGTGTTGATATTTTAAAGAGAGAAGCTTACCCATCCACCCATCTTCCATCTAGAGGCTGGGTAAAAAGAGGTTGCAGGCCAGGTTCTGGAATCCAACAAGCTGGGCTCCAAGTTCAACTTCACTGTTTAGTAATTGTGTCACTGTGACTGAATTACTTGACCTTTCTGGATCTGTTTTATGATCTGTAAAATGGTAATCATGCCAATAGTACTTATCAAAGAGAACTGTTGTGAGGACTTGAATCAGGACACATACAGCTCTTAATCTTTGTGTATAGCTCTTAGTTTATGTGGTAAGTGCTCAATAAATATTAGCAACTATCCATTCAAAAACAATTTTCAAATAATTTATTTTTCCTTTTATATTACAAAAGTAATACATGAGCATTATGGAAATTTTGGGAAATGCAGACAGGCAAAGAAATAAAAATCACCGGGGCGCCTGAGTGGCACTGCGGTTAAGCGTCTGCCTTCGGCTCAGGGCGTGATCCTGGCGTTATGGGATCGAGCCCCACATCAGGCTCCTCCGCTATGAGCCTGCTTCTTCCTCTCCCACTCCCCCTGCTTGTGTTCCCTCTCTCGCTGGCTGTCTCTATCTCTGTCGAATAAATAAATAAAATCTTAAAAAAAAAAAAAATCACCTGTAAGCCCCAAATTCTGTGAAAATCGTTGTTAACATTTTGGATTGATCTAGGTGGTGATATATTTAGAGTAAACATAATACAATATTTAGCATACTGTGCACATTGTTTTGTAACATACTTTGTTCACTGTATATAACAGATGTCTGCTGAGTATTTACCACATATAAGGTGCAGGGTTTAGTGCTGAGGATTCTGAAATGAGTAAGACAGACATCCAGCCCTTAGGAGAAATCTAGGAGCAAAAGAGACTTATTGGTAAATAATCAGAAGGCAAATTGATGGAGCCACAATAAAAAATAAATCAACAAAAAGAAAAAATAAAAAAGGAGACAGGCCCACCTAACCCAGTCTACAGATGTTGGAAGGATTTTTCAGAGGTTCTCTGTATAAAAAGAAACATTTCAGATAGAGAAATGGGAAAGTGCTGGGGCGCCTGGGTGGCTCAGTCGTTAAGCATCTGCCTTCAGCTCAGGACGTGATCCTGGCATTCTGGGATCAAGCCCCGCATCAGGCTCCTCTGCTGGGAGCCTGCTTCTTCCCCTCCCACTCCCCCTGCTTGTGTTCCCTCTCTCGCTGGCTGTCTCTCTCTCTCTCTCAAATAAATAAATAAAATCTTTAGGAAAAAAAGAAATGGGAAAGTGCTGTCTGGGTAGAGAACACACTACGTGTGGAGCAGCTGGGGCATGCTCGTGGACTATTTAGGCAGTAGATGGTAGTAGAAAGCAGGGAGGGATGGCCATGGGGCCGAGAAGAGATCATAAGGGAACTTGAACTCCATGCCAGTACTTTCAGACTACAGCACAGCCTTCAAGGGTTAGAACAGACCTCCCACTGTCTAATTCTCCCTCTTATAACACAGTACTTAAAGTCCCAACTTAGGAGGCAGATTGGCTATTGTTCAAATTCTGGCTGTGTTGCTTACGCTTTGTGACCTTGGGCAAGTTACTTAACCTCTATGAACCTTGATTTCTCATGTGGACCACGGAAAACATAATAGAACCAAGCTCCCTGGGTTACTGTGAGGATCCCATGAATTTACACTAAGTTGCTTAAAGCAGTGTCTGGCACATAATAAGCACTAAGTATTTGTTACTATATTTCACCTAACATCACCTCAAGCCTCCCTTCTAGCAGCTGAATTTTCAGTAATTTATCTCCAAGAAAGTGTTATAAGAGCAAGGTAGATGCCCAGGGCCCTGGGGATCACAGGAGCAGGCCATTTGCCAAAGCTGGAGCCAAGATGTGCGAAGGAGGAGAAGGCAAGAAAGGAGGCCCCTTACTTCCGGGAGCCCTCACTAATGTCTGATTCCCTCCCATCAGGAAGTTGTCCCCTGGGGCTGGGCCTGGGCTTGTCCTTTGAGGGGAAAGCTGTGATGGGAACACTTCTCTCTAGGGAGGAAATGGGCAGGGAATGACATTTGTGTCCCTACCAGTATGCAAATCATCTTATGAGACAAATGATTTTGCAGGAAAACACATCCTGTTCTCTGCAGAACATTTCCCCTGACGTCTGGGAGGAACCAGTCGGGTGGTCAGAGCCAGAGCAACTGTTCAGGGAACTCCTGACCACTGGCCTACATCCCTGAGGGGGACAGTGGGGTGGTGGAGGAGGAGGCCTGTAGGTGGGGCAGCCCCAGACTTGACAGCCGAAAAGGGAAGTGGCCCAGGACCCCTCTCCAGCCAGGTTCTCCCAGCCAGCAGGGAAGGCAGCTGAAGCCTGGTGGAGCAGTGCCTGGCATCAAGAGCTGACTCGGTCCCTAACCCACTGTGTGACCATGGACAAGTAATTTCTCTCTCTAGGTTTGAGTTTCCCGATCTAGAGAATGAGAGGGTTAAATTAGATAAAGCATTTGTGACTTGGGGAACACAGATGCTTAAATCATAAATGGGCTTCCAGGGAATTCGTGCCACTTTCAACTGTATGCAAATTTCCACGCATGTTGTGTTTCTCTGGGGAGGTATACAAAGCTGTCTTCAGTTCACAGAGGGGTCTTTACCCAGACAAAAGTCTGGTGATCTCTGTGGTCCCCTGAGCTAGAGGCTGGTTAGATGGAAGTCTCTAAGGGACAAGGATATGTCTTGTAACATCAGCATAGCGCATAGTATTCAGCACACAGTAGATGCTCAATAAATATTTGTTGACTGAATGAATGCTACTCATCAAATGCGGTAATGACCGCAGCAAAGGGTGGTGCTTGTTGATGCAGAATCTCAGCTGTGAGAGGCAAGGTGGCCAGTGATGACAGGGCTGACGAGGGGACAGAGGACTGGGGACTGAAGGAAAGATGTCTGAAAATGTGTCCTGGAATCTGCTCAGGTCGTGAAATGTCTGGCTTGGGTTTCTAGTCTCCACCAGATATGCACATCTCCAGCCCCCCTTGGTTTCTTATGGAAGACTCAGCCAAGCCAAACTCCACTCAAGGTTCAAAGGTTCAGCAACTAGATCTGTTTAGTGGCAACAATTTAAATTCTCATGTTTCTCCAACCAGAAAATCCACTGAACCTGAAAAATGTGGACTCACTGCCTGGTCTCTGGGGGGTCACTGGAGCTAGTACCAGAGTGAGAGTGAAAGGAGGCACCCAGGACACCTCCAGCCCTAACTGCCCCAGTGCCCTCCCTCCTGGCCCTGGCCCTGGCCCCAACTTGGGCTCCTGGCTGACCTCTGTCACCCTGCATCTTTGAGCCTCTCTCTCCACTCACACCTCTTCCTTTTCCTTACAAATATACACTGATTTCCATGCTAGTCTCTCCTGGCCTTAATTAAAATGCCTTCACACGTTTTCTATGACCTGGAAAATGCTTCTGATTTGGTGCTATGTGAAAAAAACGGGAGGGCATACAAAATTGTATCTCTACGGTAAAGTCTCACCTCCAAATATAAAACATATAGACATATGTATTTTATGATACCATTTATAAATTATAGATTTATGTAGATGTTCGTACAATAATGTTTTCTCTGTCTTCAGACCATCCTATTTCTCCACTCAGGAAAAGCGCTCAGGTGAGAGGCATTCTGGGAACTCTGCAGCAGACGAGGCACAGGGCTTGGGGGGTACCCGCTTGGCAGGGGAGACTCAAAGAGGATAACCACATGGTCCAATACACAGAGGTCCTGGAGCAGACACATTCTGGACCTACCTAAAGCAAGCTCATCTGCCACTGGGCCCAAGGAGGCCGGGCCTGGGAAGAAAGGTTCCATCTGGTCAGCCCCTTCCAGGCAGGATTTCAGCCCATTGGGAATAGGGGTGAGTGCAGGACCAGCAGGATCCAGTTCCCTTGCAGAGGGGGTGACAATGGCTGGGTTAGGCCTGAGGCTTGGGGCTGAGCCTTCCATGCCTGCAGACCTGGGGCAGACCAGCTCCTTCCAGGCAGAGGCCAGCACGCAGGAGGAGGATGGGAAGGGGGAAGGATTACCCAGTCTTCTTGGGAAGTGGGGAGAAGAGAACTGGAAGCCATTTTCTTCTTTCCCCTCTGCAGGTTGGCTTCCAGCCACACCCGTTTTCTGGAACCATTCTCTTGTCAGAGTCCCGTAGGACTCCTTCCAATGGCACCAGTGTTAACACCCCCCTTCCTGGAACCCTCTGCATCATTAGCTTTCCTGATCTTAAGCTCCTAGTTGTTCTTCCCCTGAGACCACCTATTCTTCCTTCACCGTGCCCTTTACAAGCCCTTCCTTCCCTGCTGGAGGCACCTCCCCGAGGCTCAATCCTTGGGACTCTGACTTCTTTCTCCATGGTGGGCTCCCTCAGAAAAATGAGCCCTCTCAGGGTTTCAGTTGATGCCTCTATGTTTACCAATGGATAATGGAGGGACATGTTCACCACTGGCTAAGGGAGAGATTCTTTAAGATATCATTCTCACTTTGCAGATAAGGAAAGAATTCAGATGACTTAAGGATTCCCCCGAGGTCACCCAACCTGGGTAACCCAGTCCAATCTGCCACCTTCTTTTCCACTGTGGCCCCATCTTCCACAGCGGAGAGGCTGTAACACAGGCTAACGGAGCATTTGCAGAGCAAATAGCCTGGAAAGGAAGCACCACCTAGTCGTGAGAAGTATGAGTGCCTGGGCTGCAGACACTCTCCCTGCCCAGCCCATTCCTCCAGCAGGCCCTGGCCAAACTGTCCCAGGTGTGTGTCCTGGTGACTCCCTGGCTTTGGGAAGAGTCCGGAGCTGGCGATTTGACTTCCTCTTCCTTTTTCCCTCTGCCCCTACTGAGACCATCTGGGAGGATTTGCCTCTGTCAGCGGGTCCATTTGTAGATTACTATTAAAATAATCATAGACGATAATAGGGGTATCTCCATTCAACTAGTATCTGCTAAGCCAAGCAACTACTACAGACCCTGAACTTTCACAGGCTCTGGAAATTCAGCAGTGAGCAGTACAAATCCTTATCCCGTACTGTAATAGAAATATACTGAACAAAGCATTTCAGCCCTCAGTGACACATACATAAACCCATACAGATGATGCTGGCCCAAATGCTTTCACTACACAGATTTACCATTTCATCTGCCCAGAACAGCACCTCCCTTCTTTGAGGGAATGTGTAATTATGGAAGGAGCTGCCAAACATGAATATTGTTCCAGTGTTCACAGGGGTGAATGTGTAACCCAGGAGGGGCCAGTTATAGAACCCTTGGCCACTGATTGTCACATGGAATAGTCACATGGCCCTAGCTGAACCAATCAGAATGCTTCCATCATTTTTTCCTCTTCGCTTTTAATTCTAAATAAATTATACACAAAAGTTATTGAAAAACGTCAAACCTGACAGTCTCCTTCAACTCCCACCCCTGATCTTAGTTTCTCATCACTTTTTTGTAAGCATTTGGATACTGTGTGAAATACATATGAAAAACATACACATAGACATATCTGTTATTATTTCGAGGTTTTGTTTTCATTTTTGTTTATGCTTGAGTGATAACCATATTGTATGCATCATCCTGCAAATTACTTTTTTCATTTACCAAGATGTCTTAGGGGTTTATGTTAGTACATATTTCATTCTTTTTTAACAGTTTCCATATTTTCAGAGTATAAAATATACCATGGTTAAATGATGGTATTCCTAATTTTGTTCTACAAATAACATGTCAAATAACATCCTTGCATTTCCTAATTTATTTAAGTTATTCCTAATTTTGTTCTACAAATAACATTTCAAATAACATCCTTGCATTTATTTCTTTATGCACATGTGTGAGATTCACTAATCTGGGTTTTGAGAAATGGCACCATCAGATCAATAGTACCCACATTTAAAATCATTAATACACAGTGCCACATTTCCCTCCAAAGGGGATGGGACAACTTACGCCCCCTTCAGCAGTATCAGAGCATTAGTAAGTCCCCATTTTCCCACCCCTTCACCAATAGTTGAGATTATCGAAGTTTAACATTTTTGAACTCTGATGACTGAAAAATGGTATGTTGCTGTTTGCTGGGGCTTTCTATCTGAAGCTGGTGGGAAGATCTCTCTTCTCTCTGGCACAGCCCTGAGAGCTGTGGATGAACCAACACCCAAGAGGGGAAGGCAAGTCCCAAGGGTGTCCACTCCCGGAACCCAGTTGTTCCCTCTCTGCTCCACCATCAGCTTATGTAAGCCAACACCTTTCCCTTGGGGGCTCACGCTAATTAGAATGGTTCCTGTTACTTTCAACCAATAGACCGAATTTTTATTTTATTTTATTTTTTAGTAATCTCTACACCCAACGTGGGGCTCAAACTCACACCCCCAAGATCACACGCTCTTCTGACTGAGCCAGCCAAGGCACCCTTTAACTTCTGATTAAAATGTATAAGTGACCACTGGGTCTGTCATCCTTGTCCCTAAGCTCACAAGGCAACTGGTAAGTCTCTCGTTGCTCCTTGTCTTTTCTCTTCTTTCCTTTTCTCTTTCCTTGCTCTCCTTACTCGCACATCGCTCACCAGAGGCACCACATTCAGCCGTCCAGATCACACCGCAGACCTCTCAGGGGAGGGCAGGGCGGAGCAGTGGACTAAAACTCCCAGCAACAGCAGAAGGAAGGAGAGCATTTGCCGGGCTCCCCAGCTGGGGTCTTCACAGAGTGAACACGGCACTCTTAGAACCCAGTTTATTTGCCTTGGCCTTGTCAGAGATGGCCAAGGTCAATGTTCACAAAGGGGTCAACACCCCTGTTCTAAGGGAGAAAGAAAGAAAAGAAGAAGAAAAGGAAGAGAAAGCAGGATTGAAAAAATGCAGAAGAATCTGCCCTCCTTTTTGTTCTTAATTATCTTACTCCCCAGCACTGAGGGAAAACTCGTTTTGTTACAAATCTACACTGCAGCGGCAGCTTTAGTGACAGACACAACACAAACACGTAAACACAGACTGTCAATGTTCTTTTGATGGAAGTGTGTGTTGTTTTATTTTATTAACAAGAGTGAGAACAAGGGGCTAAACCACATCCAATCTAAAATAAAAGGGAACCTTTACTCCCATAGGGACGTCATCTCCTGAGTTTATAAAACATGAGGGCCTGGTCTTCCCCTGGCTGATCTAAGCAAGATGCCATCAAGTGTGTCTCTAGTTGACATGACCCACGGTGCTAGAGATCTGAGGAAAAGTCTTTTCAGATATGAGCTCATTTCACCCTGGAATAATTCTGAGAAGTGGAATGGAAATGGATAGAGACAACATCCCCACGTCAGAAAGCAGGGGCCTTGCAGATCGAGGCCATGTTCTTCAAGGCCAAACAGTGAGACAGAAACGAGACAAAAGCCTTCCCTCCCAAGACTGGTGTCTGTGCGAAACTGTGGGAGAAAGGCTGGCCAAGATTGTGAGCTTGGGTTGGGAAGTGGAGGGAGGGAGGTATGCCCCTAGGACAGCTGCAGGGCCAAAGGGAGCCGTGGGACAAGGATTCACACAATGAGGGGCAATGAGAAGAGCCATATTGCCTCTCGCCCTGTCCCTGGAAATCTTCAGTGAAATGAGCCCCCCACCCTATGTTTGGTAGAAAAGGATTTTTTTCTGGAAGCTGGTAAGGGGGCTAAATTTTGCATTACACTTGCTGGGGTCAAAATAGTCAATGCACGAGCAAGAGAGAACAATCTGTGAGGCACCAGTGTGTGCACATCTATTCTACTCTTTAGTATCCCCAGGATCTAGAATGGTGTCTGGCATGTAGTGGATGCTCGGCAGATATTTCTGGAATAAATACATACAACTCCTCACATGCACAATTTCAGCCACACACACCACTGTGTCCTCCTCCTTCAAAGTCTGGTCCAACATTCACTGAGACTCTGCTGTGACTGACCCACATCCTCACTTACTCAGCACCCATCCTGCTGCCCCAGGGAGGTCCTCTCTGCTGCCCACTTCGTGCCCAGGAAGGGGTACAGATAAGATGTGCCCTAAGGAAGCTCTCCAAGCTCCTTCAGTGAGAGCTGCCAGCCTGCCTTTTTTGCCTATGGCCAGGGTAGGGCTGTGGCCTTGTCCATCTAGTTCTTAAAGCATGGCCTCAGGTCTGCCCCCTACTGTGAAAATGGAGAGACTTCACCCAGAGTGCCAACTCCCATACTTTCTTGGAGCAGCAGCCTGGCTGATCACTTCGCCCTGTGCTAGTGGGGAGCCACAGCTCTTTGGGCAGACTTAACCTCTCAGCCCCAGTTTGCTCATCTATAGAGAAGGTGGCTGCAGATGCCCTCCTTGCTCACTTGACAACAACATGGTAAGGGTCAAATGAGGTCAGACATGTGACAGCCCCTGAACCTGGTAAAGCCCAGGCCAGGTGTGGTGTTGCCATTTTCTATCAATAGGCCTCTGAAACACACACCCCGCCAACCTGACCCCACTACCTACAACCCCTAGACTCAGAGCATAGCTTACCTGTCCCTTTTCCTCCAGTCCTCTAGTCCCAGGACTGCTGGGCCACCTCCTGGCCCTGGATGTAACACCCTGGCAGATGCTGCTGACCAGAGGACAGCCCTAGTACCTCATTTGTTAGGTCCCCTGATCAGAAGCAGCAGACTGTCCATCCAGGCAGGGAGCCGCTAGCACAGGGAAGGCCACAGCAGCTTGTGTTAGATGCCTCCTGGGTTGAGCCAGAAGCTGGTGGCTATCAGAGACACAGCTTGTCTCCCCAGGTGACCTGAGCCCCAGGGCAGGCTGAGGGACACTGAGGTTGTTCTTAACGTGGTCTCAGACAGAGGAAAATTCCCAAGGCCCCGGTATGCAGTGGCAGTGAGGCACCCCAAGGGTTGCCAAATTTAGCAAATAAAAAAATAGGACAGACATTCAGTTAGACTTGAATTTCAGATAAGAATCAAATACTTTTAAAATAAGTGTATCCCATGGAATTTTTTTAAAAGATCTTATTTATTTACTTTGAGAGAGAGACAGAGCAGGGGGAGGGGCAGAGGGAAAGACAATATCTTGAGCAGACTCCATGCTGAGCACAGAGCCCCATGTAGGGCTTGATCTCACGACCCTGAGTTGGTGACCTGAGCCGAAATCAAGAGTCAGCGCTTAACCGACTGAGCCACCCAGGCGCCCCTCCCATGGAATGTTTGACATATACTTACCCTAAAAATTATTTGTTATCTGAAATTCAAATTCAATTGGGCATCCCATATTTTATCTGGAAACCTTACCCTCTCCAACATCCCCAGGGGTAAAAGGGCTCAGGGAATCTAGCCCCTTCCCAGAGCCTGCAGCTACAGCCCACTGGCTGTTCTGGAAAACTCTTCTGAGAGGCCACTTCCTGGCTGCCTGCGAAGGCTGTGTCCTCACCTCCTGGGTGGTGACCTGAGCAGCCCAGCATTGGGTGGCAGGAGAAGGAGCACGACAGAGGAAAGAACCAGATCATTTTACCTGTGAACCTCTATGAGACGAGAGTAACCTGTCTCCTTCACAGGGTCTTGTTCACAGGGATGGAGGTCACCAGTGGACAGGTGCCCTAACATTATACCATGTGCTCCTCCTGAGAGTACTGTCGCAGGGGCTGCACCTGCCTTTGTCAGCTCTTAGGTGTTGGGGTCCCTAGTGTTCCTCCCTCTCCCCTGAGCCACCTCGTCTACTGCCCTGCTCCAGTCACCATCTATCAAGAGATCTGGGCTTTTACCGTCGAACCAGCATATACGATGGATTCAGGGGTGACACCATCCCAGGAGCTGCTGTCCACAGGCAGACCATCAGCTCTCAGCTGAACTGCAGATAGCCTCCTGGCCTGCCCTGCTCTGAGTCACTGCCACACCACACCCAGGGCCCCCTGCTTAAAAACTCTCAAGGCTTTCCCACTGATCTCAGGATAAAGTCAAAACACCTTGTCTGTCTTCTGCCCCTGTGCAGCCATATTTCTTGTTGTGTCACAAACCAGCCAGCACCGTCCCTCCTTCCCAGCCCACTGTCCACGCAAATGCCTTGCAGTTCCCTTGTCAGCTCTGCCCCTTCCTCAGCATGTCTCTGTCCACCCCAGCTCTCAATGCCCTTCACTAATCCTTTTACTATGTCCTTCGCTTCTTTGACTTTCCACGTCCTTCCCTGCACAGTGGTGATATTCGCCACTCTGCCAGGCTTCATCTCAGAGAGAATCAACTGAGAAAAGGGATGTAAAACTATCTTGTAAACTGGAAAGTTTTGTGAGAGGTAAAGAACAGAATGGCAATTGGGTGGTGTGGAGGAGCCTTCGAGCCTCCTTACAAGCTGACTTCAGATGAAATTATGGCAGTTTAAGCAGGGAGGTGTGGGTAGGTGGGTAGGCAGTGACTGGGTGGGGGCCTCAGTGAAACAGCCATATAACCTGTGCATGAGATCTGGGCTGCATGGGAACCCCTGGAGAGGCAGGGTGGTGATGGGCGTGCAGGACAGTGGGGCTTGGGCCCCTTCCTTCCAGCTCAGCAGGATGAGTCATCCGGAGGTGCCGGCCCAAATCTCGCCCTCCTCCACTCAAGGCTAGGCTGAAATGGTCCAGAGGATGTGCCCAGAGCATGGAGACGGCAATGCAGAGAGTGAGTCAGAGCTGAGTCAGAGCCCACTCAGCCCTTTTCAGGGCTCTGACGAAGGCTGTGCCAGCAGAGAGGTATTCTTCCAGCCTTGCCCCTTTCCAAACACACCACACACACACACACACACACACACACACACACACACTCTCAATACGCCAGATCCATGAACTCACAACATGCTTCCTCTGACTGCTGGCCTCACTTATTTCAAAGGTTCAGTGAAATCCTGGGTCTCCCA
This sequence comes from Ursus maritimus, assembly GCF_017311325.1. Classification (NCBI taxonomy): domain Eukaryota; kingdom Metazoa; phylum Chordata; class Mammalia; order Carnivora; family Ursidae; genus Ursus; species Ursus maritimus. The sequence continues at coordinate 21,373,624 of NW_024426774.1, read as the reverse complement.
TATAATGGGTCTTCTTCACTCTATTTCCTTCTCATTCATTCGTTCGTTCATTCATTCATTCATTCATTCATCATTCATTTATAGTTCAGATACCAGGGATAAAAACCTAGTTCTCCTAGGATGATCGGTAGGGGAAGAAAGGGATAAAGAAAGGGGGGATAATCAGAAGGGGGAATGAAACATGAGAGACTATGGACTATGAGAAACAAACTGAGGGCCTCAGAGGGGAGGGGGGTGGGGGAATGGGATAGACCGGTAATGGATAGTAAGGAGGGCACATATTGCATGGTGCACTGGGTGTTATACGCAACTAATGAATCATCGAGCCTTACATCGGAAACCGGGGATGTACTGTATGGTGACTAACATAATATAATAAAAAATCATTTAAAAAAAAAAAAAAAAAAAAACCTAGTTCTTGTCTAAAAGGAGCTCCCTACCAGGCAGGAGAAACGGTTTCCATTCAGGCCCTGCACTGCAGAGGAGTGGGCCAGTATGGCCCTGGGAGAGCCATGCACACCACTGGCATCCTGGGTCATAGGAGGGGGAATGAGGGAGCTGGTCCCAGACACAGCCCCTCAGTGTTGGGATGGGCCAGGAAGTGACTGCTCAACATCCAGTCCCAGGACTGCCACGTCCAGGGCCCTCTACCTCCCCATGAAAACACTGAGTCTTAAGGATGCACCTACACAGCTTTACACAACATTCTTTTTCTTGCAATGAACACGGAGACTGACATATGCAAGCACAGCCTAAGCTAACGGTTACAAAACAGGTCCTTGTCTGATCTCTCCATTTTCAGTGTGAAGACTGACTTTTGGCTTCGAACCTGTAACAAAAAAGCCACCTGCTTCTATCAGAGAATATACAATATCAGAACTGGGATGACTTAGCAGTCCTCTCCTTCTAGTCTAACTGCTTCTTACAGAAACTGAAACTCAAATCCAGAGAGGAGAAAGGAAGCAGAGTTCTTTGACAATTTCCATCCATTTTCCAGACTTTAAACAAATACAATTTTTGCTACAAAAATAAACCACATTACAGAAAGAATGAAAAAGAAAAACCACAGTAATCCCAACACTGCAATATAACCATTGATATCATTCTGCTACTATCTCTTTATGGTTTCTTTTTACACAATTATAATCATATGTGCATGTAACTGTGTGAACTACTTTTTTTCATTAGACTTTACATTCTAAACATTTCCACCATGTTACTAGAGCCTTCATAACCATCATTTTTCACAAACATATAGTATTCCCACAAAAAGACAACTGTCATTTTTTTTCCTATTTATTATTTAACCATTCCCTTGTTGAAAGACATTTAAGTTATGCCCAAAGTTTGGCTCTCATAATGCTAAAGAGTACTTTTTCATTTATTTATTTGCGTTGGTTAGACAGATTCCCACAGGTGGAATCATTCTGAGGCAGAAAGTGCGAACATTTTTAAGTCTCCCGATACATGTTAACAAATTGCCTTCTCTAAGATTATACTCATTAAACTGCCATCGGCAATGCGAGAGCCTATTTACACTGCATCCTCACCTTTCACAGCATACCACGGCTTAAAATAAAACCACAGGGGCGCCTGGGTGGCACAGCGGTTAAGCGTCTGTCTTCGGCTCAGGGCGTGATCCCAGTATTACGGGATCGAGCCCCACATCAGGCTCTTCCGCTATGAGCCTGCTTCTAAAAAATAATAAAATAATAAAATAAAATAAAACCACAACTTGTACATTTCAATGAGTGACCAAAATATAAGTGTTCATAACTTCTGGCGCACCAATTCCCCGCTGGAACTTTGAAATGATAATCAAGTGTGGACTGCCCCCACACAAAGACGTCCGCGGAAGAGCATGATAGTGTGATACCGAGCATCTTAAAATGTAGAAGTGTGTCAAAGTCTATGCAGAGGCACACTGTGGGGAAGGACTTCTATATTTTACTTTGTACACTTCTGTTGTTTTAATTCTTCACAGTGAGCATATTACTTGTAAAATTAGCATGATGACAAAGCTATTTCCGGATATTTTTGGAGTGAAAAGCTTGCAAAAACCAGCACCTCCTTTTAATCTGCAGAGTGCTGGTTCAGTGCACGAGCCCCTCAAGCCCTAAGCCTTCCCCAATCTCGAGTTTTCTGTCAAATACTGGCGATACTACTAATGCCATAGGGTGATACTTCTAATAACATAGGCTATTGTGTCCCTTCAGCGAGATCATTCCTGTAAAATGCTTAGCACAACGACCTGCATTTAGTAAGCATTAATAAATGTGAACTACATCATTATTTTATTCTGACATTTCTTTTAGTCCCTTCCCACAACCTTAGCCACTATTTCTTACCACTTATTCCAATAATTCCCAGTCTCCAGGGAACAAAGCCCATGTGAAGCCACATTGGCCACATAATGTTTCCTGAGAATTCTGTTCGGCAAATCATCAGCCATTAACCCCAGAGCGACACAAAGACAGAATGCGGGAGGGAACCAGTGGCGCGTGTATGTGTGGGCAGCGCACTTGAGCGCGGATGATGCCCATTCCATTCCAGATGGTGATGAGGATGTACAGCATTTGAAAATGGCAAAAATGAGAGCACTTATTTTCAGTAGAGGAACAGCTGGGGGGAAAAACACCCAGAGAAGTAAAAATAAGAATATCGGATTTTTTTAAGAACTGAAATCTCCAAGCATCCATAACGCTTAGAATCTCAAATACCTTATACTTATTTTCAGGGGAAAAAAATTAACAAAACAAAGAGCATTTTTAGAAAGAAAAGCTGCATAGAAGGGCACTAAGCTAAGAGGCAATAGCATGTGAAATTTGGCAGAAGGGACCATGCAGTCAGACCCCTGGGGCCCAAATCCTGGCTCTTCCACCTGACTATTTCTGTGAACATGGCCAAGGTAATTCATCTTTTTGATGCCAGTTTCCTCATCTGGAAAATGGGGATAATAAAAGTACCTGCTTTTCTAGTGGGAGGTTGTTGTGAGGATGAAGTGAGTTAGTAAGTGCTGGCTGGGTACTGCTTTTGTATGTGGCTGCTGGTCACAAGCAGTACCGTAGCAATATGCCCCTTGCTTGGCAAACCTCATAGCCAGTCAGGGAACCTTTGTGAGGGTCCCCTCTGTGGATGTATCCATGGTAGGAGGGCCAGCCCTGATCTGCAGGCAGAGTTTTTGCTACTGCTCAACCCCTCTGGAGACAGTGGTCCAGGTGAAGCGACACCTGCCCTGCCAGCCTTTCTGCAGGCACCGGGCTTTGACAGTCTCGCAGAGGTGGGGAGGGTGCCTGGGTCAGGGGTGGTGGAGGGGTCATGTAGTCAGGCAGACGGAGGCTGACCTTGAAGGTTGTTGCTCCTAGAATGACCTCTGATTGGATTGCCTACGACGACAGCAAGGCCTCCAGGCAGCTTGCTGGGTAAGAGGGCAAGGTGCTTGTAACCCAGAGACCAGGAGCAAAGTACGCAGGCTCTTGGGGGAGAGGGCAGAAATGGAGGGGTGGTGTGGGAAAAACAGAGGGGAAGGGGAGGGAGAAAAGAAGGGGGGGCTAAGGGAAAGGCAGTGAGTGGAGGAGGAGACTGGAGGCAGTGGGGAAAGTGGGAGACCAAAGTCAGGGAGGGGAGACTGTGGGGGAGAGGGAAGGAAGAGGCCGATGAGAAGGAACCAGTGGGGAGACAAGCGGGGCCCCAGGCCTAAAGGGGCAGCCCCGCCTTCCCATCCCAAGAGTTACTGTTTACTGAGCAGTCCTCCTTCCTCAGCAGAAACGCAGCCTCGGCCTTTCTGGCCTTTTCTGGCCTTTTCTGGCCTGACTGCATCCACACACGCCTCCGACGCACTAGTCAGGCAGCCGCTGGGGAGGACTCGGCAGGAGCCTCAAATGCCACCTACTCCCCGGCCTCTCTCCCAGTTGATGCTTCTATTTTAGGCACCACATTATTTCCTGCTGTGATTTTTTCAGGCTTCTAATTCAGGCTCTGAGGTAAGCCGTGACATCCGCTCCGGCTCCCGCAGCCTCCCCCTCCCGCCCCCTGGAAGCAGCAAGGCGACCCTTCCCCGGGTGGCCACCCCTGCGCCCCACACTGTGCAGTACCCCGGAGACTTCGGAGTCACTCCACCACAAGGGCCCCAAAGGAGGCTTTAGGAGGAGGGCTTTACACCCCTCCTCTCCGCCCCGTGCCCGATGAAAGACTAGCTAGAATATATTTCTGGGTAAGGATTTAGAAAAAAATGACAGGGACCAGGTATAAATTATACCACTGTGTCCCTGTAGATGCTTCAGAATAGTGGTTTTCAACTCTTTTTTGGACAAAGGCCCCTTTGAAAATCTGATGAAAGCTATGCACCCTTTCCCCAGAAAGTGTCCATATGCAAACCTCCACACACAAACAGACCCCGCAATTGTGCTTATAATGTTAGGGTTGTGCCTGCAACCCTAGGAGTCCGAGGACCCCAGGTCAAAACCTCAACTCAGAGGCCCCGAGTATCCCATAGATCAGCTCCTCTTGCCAGTTTCCTCCCAAACAGACTCACTGTTCCCCTTCTTCCTTTCCTCGCCTCCCCTGTGATCTGCCTCTTTATAGTCAATGTGTATTTTTAAAAGTGGCTTTGTATGTGCAAGGATTTCACCCCCAAATGGCCATGGGGGTCAGTCTGTAAAGTGCTTACTTGGGATAATGGGCATCCCTCTGATCTCCAGTCTAGTTCATGCCCTGGGTCCTGCCTAACTACTGGTGGAAAGGACATCGCACTTAGACTTAAGACTTGGTTTGGAATTCAACACTTAGTAGCTTTGGTGCCTTGACCTCCGAGCCTCCACTTCATTTGCGCAATGGGAACTCTATTAATAAAGCTTCCCTCACAGGACTACTGTGCAAAGGGAGGCAGCTCTCAAAGGGATTTCTCTGTCAAGGGAGGAGCCAGTTTACTTCTCACTCACTCAGACCTCGTCTACTACCCCTCAGAGTAGGCAGCGGCCAATAAAGTTTTTGTTTTCTTTTTTAATGCCGATAGGAAAAATGAGTCCAAAATAAGGAAATGATGTGAGATGAGATATCTCCAGAATGAGTGAGAAGTCAAGAGCCCATCCCCAAGCAAACAGAGCAGCTATCATGGAAATCAACCTTTGAAATCTGGCTGCTTTTGATTCAGGATCTCCCCTCTTCCCACAGCTGTTAAAAGGGATCCTCAATCTATTCCTCTCCATTGAAGCCTTCCCTAACACCTACAGACACGCCTCCCTACCCCCTTCCCTGTTCCCTAAGGTGCCCTCTGCTTATGGTCTTACTTCTTCCTCCCAGCCTTGTGAGAGGTCTCTAGAGTGCCAGAGTCACCTCTACTTCCTAAACATGCATTCTCAGCGTGACACCCTCCTCATTGTCCAGTTCAGGGACCTTTTCTCAGTCCCTGCTCTCCCGACTTCTGGACATGTTTTCTGACATCTTACAGGGCTCTTCTCAAGCTTTCTTGAGCCCCTACAGCGATACCCCAACTTGGCTCTCTTCTCGCCTCTCTGCTCCTCTTTGTTGGCTCTCTTCCTCCTCTGCCCCTTTTAAAGGGTGGCTATGCCCAGGGTTCCTCAGTTGCCATCAGTTCCCCACCCTGTGCCCTCTGCCCTTTGGTGACACCGATCCTGGTGGTTTCAGCTATCTCCTCTAGGCTACCAGCTCTGACCTCTCTTTGAGTTCCAGTCCCAGTTTCATCTGCCTTTTGGGACAGTAAATGTAAGGCCTGTTGTCATCTAGAAATGAATTCTTCATCTTCCCCCAAGTTAGCTTTCCCTCCTGGCTTCCCTTTTCTGTTTGAGGCATGACATTCCCCTGGTCACCCAGGCACAAAGGTGCCATCAACTTTGACTCTTCTGCCCTCTCCACCCACCTCCGTGACAGCACCAAATCCTGTCCATCCCCTCTTGGGATCTCCCTGGCATTCACGCTTCCTTCCCTTTCTCACGTCCATTCACCTAAACCTAGCTCTCAGCTCTGATGGCTATAGTAGCTTCCTGGCTAGTTTTTCTACCCATAGTCTCTCTGTTCTTTAAACTAGTTAACTTGGGAGTCGAGACCCATCTCCATTATACCTTTCTCAACCACCTGAACTGCTTTAGCTCATCTTGCCTGTTCCAGTCACTTTGCCAGTACATCTTATCTTGCCAGGTAATATCTCTCCTATTGTTATTTGGTGTTCCACATTTTTCACCTGAACAGGAAGATCCTAGAGCTCTTTCTCAGCCCCGGATCTGAGCTTGCCCAGAACCAGCCAGGACACTTGGTGTTGCACTCTGGCATTTAACACAAATGCTTCTGACTCCTCATTGTCTTCCTATTTGGTCTCGCTCACTTCAGCCCTCTTCTTTATTGAACAAGGAAGGCCCTTCACCATAAAGCAGAGAACCCAAATTCCAATGCCTAGAGGGGCCAGCAGGTCATGAAATGGGTAAGGTTGCCCAAGTATACAATAACAGGGTGACGGGAGATGGCATCTAGATCCCATGTTCCCAGTTAGAGGGGTTGCTGCTACTCGGTCCTCCTTCATTGCCACTGGGCCAGGTATAACTAGATTTTCCAGCTTTTCAAAAGAAACAAATTTGGATTTTTACGGAAAATTTCCCAACTTTTAAAACACTGTGCAAACCAAACAAAACACGACCGCAGGCTAAATTCAGCCTGTAGGTAACCCCGGACATAAAGGTTTCCTGCTTTGTAATTATTCTTGACATGGCAGAAACACTTTGGACTAGGGTTTCTAGTTACAGTTGTGTCAGTAACAAGCTGTGTAACCTTGGGCCTCAGTTTCTCCACCTGTACATGAAGGATCCTATTAAATGATCCCCAAAGCTTTTTCAACTTGGTAAATCTGTGGTTCCTCAGTTTTTCCTAAATGGTGAGGGAAATGCTGTTTAACTGAATCATCTGGTTAACGAAATTTACTATACAATAAAAAAAATGAGATTTACCATAAAAACACACTGAACATAGATTACCAGATTTCAAAGAACTAGAATACAATAAGGCATTGGTTAACTGAAATTCTCCAGGGTTAACTGGAAAATCCCCTTTTCATCATGTTTATTGTTGAAAGACTTTCTGAAGTACCGGAGTTTAGTTTCCTGCCTTTCTAAGCACAGGAGATGCGGCAATGCTGGGCGAGAGGAACTGATGAATCAATGTCTGGGGATGGCTCTGCCACCTGGGCTAACGGGGGTGGCCACAGAGCAGGCCAACAGGTCCTCTTAGGCCACTTCCAGCCAAGGAGCTGCTCATGGTCTGGGACCCCAGGCTGAGACCAGAAGATAACTACACTGGGGCCTCACCAGCCTCTTTGCAAGACTCAGACCCTTGGGTTTAACATCCACGTTGGGAGCCTAACCTCACCCATAAGCTGGGAATTAGTTGAAAACCGGCCCTGCCCAGAATGTGTATTGAGGGTGAATGTCATGATACCACCCAGAGCTCCTTCCCACCAAAAAGAGTTGAGCTTTGCAGCCCAACACATCTTCGTTGGAATCTACACTCTTCCACTTTTTAGCTGTGTGACTTTAGACCAATACCCTAACCTTTCTGAGCCTTAGTTTCCTCATCCATAAATTGGAGGTAACAATGTTCTCTCTCATAGACTTGTTACAAAGACTGGTGAAACAGTGCCTGTTAAGTGGTTCTCGTGGTGTTTGGAGTTTAGTAAGCGCTCCATAAATGGAAATCATTATTCTATTAGGAAGTAACATCTTTTATCATTTAAAATCCAGTCTGATTCTTTAGTTTTTTTCTTAGTGTTAGAAAGTAAATACCAGTCATCTTCTACTTTCCACAATACAACTTGACAAACCAACTGTTTACAAAATTAGATGTCTCCAGCTCCCCTGTCCCTTCCATCCTACCTTATCATTCTGAAATAGAGACACCAGCCTTACAATCAAAACCAACATCTCCATTTTGCAACTGCCATACTAATCATTGACTCAGTCAAGAATCATCAATGGATGGAAAAGTTTGATGAGGGCAGAGTATTCACAGGCTTAAAATACTCCCCTTAAATTACTTATTAATTATAATAAGAGATTCAAAGAGTTGGGACAAATAATCCTAAAATTTGTATGAAACCAGAAAAGACCCCAAATAGCCAAAGGAATTATGAAAAAGAAAACCAAAGCTGGTGGCACCACAATTCTGGACTTTAAGCTATATTGCAAAGCTGCAATCATCAAGACAGTGTGGTACTACTGGCACAAAAACAGACATATAGAACGATGGAACAGAATAGAGAACTCAGAAATGGACCCTCAACTCTATGGTCAACTAATCTTCGACAAAGCAGGAAAGAATATCCAATAGAAAAAAGACAGTCTCTTCAACAAATGGTGTTGGGAAAATTGGACAGCCACATGCAGGAGAATGAAACTGGACCATTTTCTTACACCATACACAAAAATAAACTCAAAATGGATGAAAGACCTAAATGTGAGACAGGAATCCATCAAAATCCTAGAAGAGAACACAGGCAGCAACCTCTGTGACCTCAGCTGCAGCAACTTCTTGCTGGACACGCCTCCAAAGGCAAGAGAAACAAAGGCAAAAATGAACTATTGGGACTTCATCAAGATAAAAAGCTTTGGCACAGCAAAGAAAACAGTCAACAAAACCAAAAGACAACTGATAGAATGGGAGAAGATATTTACAAATGACATTATCAAATAAAAGGCTAGTATCCAAAATCTATAAAGAACTTATCAAACTTGGGGCGCCTGGGTGGCACGGCGGTTAAGCGTCTGCCTTCGGCTCAGGGCGTGATCCCGGCGTTATGGGATCGAGCCCCACATCAGGCTCCTCCGCTGGGAGCCTGCTTCTTCCTCTCCCACTCCCCCTGCTTGTGTTCCCTTTCTCGCTGGCTGTCTCTATCTCTGTCGAATAAATAAATAAAATCTTTTAAAAAAAAAAAAAGAACTTATCAAACTTAACACTCAAAGAACAAATAATCCAATCAAGAAATGGGCAGAAGACATGAACAGACATTTCTCCAAAGAAGACATAGAGATGGACAAAAGACACATGAAAAAATGCGCAACATCCCTTGGCATCAGGGAAATACAAATCAAAACCACAACGAGATACCACCTCACATCTGTCAGAATGGCCAAAATAACAAGTCAGGAAATGCCAGATGTTGTTAAGGATGCAGAGAAAGGGGAACCCTCCTACACTGTTGGTGGGAATGCAAGCTGGTGCAGCCACTCTGGAAAACAGTACGGAGGTTCCTAAAAAGTTGAAAGAAGAGCTACCCTATGACCCAGCAATTGCACTACTAGGGATTTACCCCAAAGATATAAATGTAGTGATCCAAAGGGTCACCTGCACCCCAGTGTTTATAGCAGCAATGTCCACAATAACCACACTATGGAAAGAGCCCAGATGTCCATCAACAGATGAATGGATAAAGAAGATGTGGTATATATATACAATGGCATATTACTCAGCCATCAAAAAAAAAAAAAAAACATGAAATCTTGCCATTTGCAACTACATGGATGGAACTAGAGGGTATTATGCTAAGTGAAATAAGTCAATCAGAGAAAGTTACCATGATTTCACTCATGTGGAATTTAGGAAACAAAACAGAGGAGCATAGGTGAAGAGGAGGGAAAAATAAAGCAAGATGAAATCAGAGAGGGAGACAAACCATAAGAGACCTTAATCATAGGAAACAAACTGAGGGATGCTGGAGGGGAGGGGGTGGGTGGATAGGGTGACTGGGTGATGGACATTAAGGAGGGTACATGATGTAATGAGCACTGGGTGTTATATAAGACTGATGCATCACTGAACTTAACCTCTGAAACTAGTAATACACTATATGTTAATTAATTTTAATTTAAATGAATTTAAATTAAAAAATAGAAAAAAACTATAAAGGGTGAAAAACAGTAACTTTACAGTGGAGAAACCTGGAAGACACTTCCTTAGCCAAGTGTTTGAAGTTAATGTCACCAATACTGGAACAAGCAGAGTTAAGATGGCGGAGCAGTAGGAGACACCGTTTTCAGCCGGTCCTCCGAGTCGAGCTGGATCGGTACCAGACCAGCCTAAACAACCACGGAACCAGCCTGAGACGCAGGAAGACGCATCTGGATCTCTACAAATGAGAGAGAGAGAGAGAGAGAGAGAGAGAGAGAGAGAGAGAGAGAGAAAGAAAGAAAGAAAGAAAGAAAGAAAGAAAGAAAGAAAGAAAGAAAGAAAGAAAGAAAGAAAGGAAGAAGAACGGTTCTGAATTAAAAACAAAAGGGATATGATAGTTAAAAGGAATGTGTGATCCTGGGTTGGATCCTGGACTAAAAAGGTATCGTTGTAAAGAATATTATTGGAACAACTGGATAAATTTAATATGGATTGTATATTAAGTAGTGGTATCATACTGATGTAAATTCCCTGATTTTGATTTCGTGTAAAAGAATATTCTTGTTCTTGAGAAATTCACACAGAAGTATTTAAGGGTAAAGATGTATAATGTCTGCAACTCAATCTAAAATCATTCAATAAAAGAAAAGCAGCATAAACATGGAAAAACACAAGCCAGGAGAAAGAGAGAATATTAAAACAAGTATAGCAAAATGCTCACATCTGGTGAACTTGAGTAAAGTGTACACAGGAGTTCTTTGTACTAGTCTTGAAGTTTTTTGGTCAGTTGAAATTATTTCAAAATGAAAAGAAAAGAAAAATAAGTCAGAGTCGGGGTGCCAGGCACAGAGGCTCATGTGGTGAAGTAGAAAGAGCCCTGACTTGGAGACGAGGTTCAAACTCAGCCCTGTGAACTGCAAGATCTTAACATCCCTAGACTCTGTCCCTTCACTCCAAAATGTACATAATCATAACACATTTCTCTTAGGGTTGTCAAGAGGACTAAATGAGGTAGTCGATGACAAAAATTTGGCACATGCCAACATATTATTCTCATATTCTACAAGTATATGCTGCTAAGGGTCCAGACATGATCAATACAAACGGAATTCTTGTCCTCGCGCAGCTTATACTGTTGTCAAAAAGGTGGCAACTAACTAACTAAATGAACCGGCAGACGCAGAACTACAAACTGCCATAAATCCTGAGAGTCATGGAGTGTGGCAGGAGAGCTGGGGAACCCTAGCACATACACGGTGGTCAGGGAAAGCCTTACTGAGGAAATGACATTTAAGCTGAGACTGAAGACCAAGGAGGGAGGGGTTGGCAGTCTAGGTGGTGGGAGCAGCAGGAGCAAAGGTCCTGAGACAGGCAAGAACTCAGTGCATGCAAGGAACTGTGACACTCTCTCCTCTGCTAGAGCATTTAGAACTCCTTGAATGCTCCTTGAGGGAAGGGGCAGCAGAGCACCTAGCAAAGACTGGACACTCTGTTAAGTGTTTGCTGAATGAACAAGAGAATGGGTATCCCTTGGTTTCAGTATTGTCATGGGGAGATCTCCCCTCTCCCAGCCCTTAGCTGTACCATGTAGCAGAAAGGAAGGTTTCTTTTGAACTTGTAGCTCGGACATTTACCCCTCTGTGGGCAATTTGCTTAGATCACAGAGCTGGAAGGGACCCCAAAAATCTCATGCTCCCACCTCTCATGTTGGAAGGAAGAGGAAGAGGCCCAGGCACAGGACAGACTTACCAGAACTCACAGACCCGGTTGGGGACCCATGTCTGGTGCCTTCCCCAGCCCTGCAGCCTGCCTTGTTTATTTGTTCAACAAGTTTGTTTCAGCCATGGCACAGCCTGTTCTGACTCTGGAACATTCATGAGATGAGCCAAAAAATCACAGAAAAATGGTCTGCTACTGGAGCTAAGGGGTGGGGCAGCCAGGGTGGGAGACAGGTTTCAGGCCAGCTCTGGGGCAGAGTTTTGGCTTGTCCTTTGCTGTCTTTTTCCCTTCTGCCCTTGGGAACCAAAGGGATTCTAGTGGGATTTCCTGCCTCAGTTTCTTCAGGACCATGATGTGCACAGACTAGAACATTTGACCATAAATTTTCCAATTCTCATCTCCACCCTCATTAGCTCCATTCCAAAGCCCAGTTTCCACCCACTAAGTTCATGCCACAGCCTGATCATTCGCTCAGCCCAAGGGTGGAGGAGGTGCCGCAGCAGTGTGGGACTGTTGTGCCCCTCTGCCTGCAGCGCCCTCTTTCTCTCTGCTTATGAACTCTTGCTTATCCTGCAAAACCCAGCAGTTATGGTCACCATCTCCAAAACGGACTCCCCAGGTAGTCGGCCAGCCACTTTCCAAATTTTAAAAAGCTCAACCAGGACAAACATGATATCTAAAATGCTGATTACTTTGCTTTTGTCTAACTGGATACTTACTCGGTGTAGTAATGTTAGTTATTATCTTGTGTTGATCAAAAATTTATTTGCAGTTACATAAATCATTAATTACCAAAATCTTAGAAGTAAATAATTAATAAATGCAGTTTTTTGGGGTGACAACATAATTTATTTAACCTTAATTAAGGCTAGGGTGGGAGAAGGGATGAGGTAAGGATGACAAAAGGATTTCTGTGGTAAAAATGTGACTAAGTTCTATGCAGCCCTTTGATACACATGGCTGCCTCGTTTCCCCAAAGGCCTGGTACATAGTAGGCGCTCAGAAAGTATTCACTGAATGCATGAGTGTGTGAAGATGATGATCCTCCCTGGCCCCTGGGGTCATTCCTCTTCTGCCCTTCTACTCCAAGCAGCTCCCCAAGAAGCAGAGTCTAGCCAGCTATGGGAGGAGCTGTTCTCCTTCACTTCCAAGATTAGCTCAGACATTAAAAATCACAGCCCGGCGCCTGCTCCTTTCATGCCAAGGAAAACAGTAGATGTCAGAAGCCTCCTTAGGTATCTGGAAGAGAACAGCTCCTTCTGCCCCCTCCCTTCCTTGCATGAGGTCACTGAATCAGGATGACAAAGCAAACAGTGACATGTGTTGGGACTTGTTCCTGCCCTGATTCCAGGCTTCTCCAGCCCCTCCCTCCTCCCAATCTTCAGAATGGCCGACCTAGGTGTGGACAACTAACTGAACTGAACTCAGTCCTTGGGATCCTAGGAAATGGATGCTAATTAGGAGGCATCCTCTACAGCAGTAAAGAGAAAGTCCTGGGGGCACCTAGGTGGCTCATTCAGTTAAGCATCTGACTCTTGATTTCGGCTCTGGTCATGATCTAGGGGTCGTGGGATTGAGCCCAAGTGGCCGGGCTCCACACTCAGCGGGGAGTCTGCTTGAGATTCTTTCCTTCTGCTCCTCCCCCCACTCTCGCAAATAAATAAGTAAATATTTTAAAAAGAGACAGACAGAAGGTCCTGGATAAGCCTCAGTAAAAGAGGGAACTGGGATATGAGCACCACTGGACATTTGCACAGGGGTTTCCCAGGCTTCAATGTGCTCTCATTTGTTCTCATTTAAGGAGGGCAAGAATTCTTTTCCAATTTTGCGTATGAGAAAACGGAAGCTCATTTAAGGTCAGCAACTTAACCAGGGTTACGTGGCTTGAGGGTCACAGAGCCAGACTTGAAATGAATTTTGTGACTCTAGTTACATCTTCCCAACTCACAACAATTCCTTGAACTTGAGTCACTGGTACACCTGCTTCATGCTTTTTGGCTATTGCATACCACCATACTATTATTTACTTAACACTTTCTTTAAATAAAGTCACTTAAAAAATTGACTTCATTCTAAGCAACAATACATATGTATCTTCTTGCTAGACACGTCTCCACGTGTAAGTAATATGTGTGTATATTTATATGTGTAACTGCTAAAATTAAACATTTTCATCCTCACCCCTTAAACTCAACTCTCACAATACCAGGGATGCCAGTGCACTCTTTGAGAAACTGTCCAACTGTCCTACATCAAGTCTGCATTACGAAGGATGGATCTTCACAGACTGGCAGCCAAATGGCTGCCCTTGTTGAAATGGGCATTCCCTGGCCAGCTCAGGGATACCACTGCTGATAAGAGAGAGATCATGGAAGCCAACTCCCACAGAGCAGGGCCTTATACAACACACACAGTCACAGTCCTAAAAATTAAAGGGGACACCATTCAGAGACACAGAGATAAATCAGATGCAGTCCTTGCTCTTAAAAACTCAGAGATGACAAACATAAGCAACTGAAAACTACAAATAAGCAAAGGATCTGGAATCAGAGAAACTCTAGACTTGGTTCCACCATGAACTTGGCATGATAACGTCTCTTCTTGTTACCTTTTAAGTCTAACAGGAGATTCAGATTTTAAAAATGGGCATAATATATCGAAACATCAAGTTGTGTATCTTAATTATATACAATTTTTGTCAATTATACCTCAATAAAGATGGGTGGAAACGGGTGTGAAAAAATTGTCTGTAAAAAACCACAAAGCTGTAATATAGTGTGTAAGTACAAAATAGGCAATTCCCAAACTCCTCCACGGAATATTTGCATTACTACTAGAGAATGACTTTCTCAAGGTGAAACGAAGCACCAGCAACAACAGGTTGGGAAGAGATTTAAGGAGCATGATTTGGGTCTTACCAGCATCCCTGACTAACTTGCTGCTCTGGGGTCTTGGGCCCAGGAAGACACTGGTGAACCAAACCAGCCTGCTGCCTATAACTCTTTCAGAATCTTTATTTTCTTCTCTGTTTTGTACTCTTTCTTCTGCTTTGAAACATTTTCTTCTTGCTTTCAGCGGAGCGTGGAAATTGACTGCATAGTAATGGGTCTCTACTGCCCTCTTGTGGCCATTCAGACACCACTGCATTGACTTTTGAAGGGGTGTGCGTGACAGCCTGAGGAAACCAGAGCCAACCCTCAAGATCAAGATTTTCCAGGGCCAGCAGAGGACTTATAGCCCAAATTAAAGCCAGCTGCTGGAATCCAGAGATCTTTGATGGGAAGGGGTAGTTCTGCCTGGTTTTGCCCCAAGTAGGACAGGAATCCAGGCCCTCTGCATTAACCCTACTCAAATGGTCAGTTCCTGGATTGTCCAGTCTGTCAGGAGCAAGATCTTGGAAATGAAGGCAAATCTGAGGTATCTCTTCTCTGCCCGGAAGACCCAAGAGTAGAAAGGGCCAGGACCAGAACTTCCAACCCCCACTCACTTAAAGCAACAATAAAACTGAGTCCTCATTTTGTGAACTGGTAGGTGCCATGGGCTAAGGGTGAGGTACAAAATAAGATATATAATTCTTATTCTCAAAAACTCATAAAGCTTACAAATGTAAATAACCCAAGCATACATATAATTAACGGACATAGGGCCATAGGAGTAAGGGCCATCACAGAGGTAAAAAACAAAATGCCACAAGACTGGTGGGGAAGGAGAGATTCATGACGACCGTGGGGATCAGGGTTTTCTGAAGGTAGTGAGATTCAAGCTGGACTTTAAAAAAATGACAGTCATAAGCATACATGAACAAGGAAGACCACAATGATACTAATAATAGCTACACTTGGGGGAGCTGATTATGCATCAAGCATAGCTAAGGGTTTTGTAGGTATCTGTTATTTAATCTCCATAATACTATGAGGCATTATTTTCTCTATTTGATAGACCAGGAAACCGAGGCTTAAGGCCATGTACAGCAAGGCTTGATAGAAAATACAGGAAGAAGTAAAAGCAAAAAGTGTGTTTGGGGCAATAATCTATTATTACTAGAGTATCAGGTACACCTGGTGAGGTGGCAGAAACGAAGGGACAAGGACATATGGGGTATATCATGATCAGAAAGTACAGGAACCCTATAATGAAGGATTTTAAAGCCTCAAATGAATTTAGACCTCACCCTTTGGATACTGAAGAACCTTTGAGATTTCAGAGCACAGGATCATGCTCAGAGATAACTCAGATGTATGGAGGAGAGCATGATGAGGCAGGGACAAGAAGGGAACCCTGTGAAGAGTCATAGGGTGAGGGGAGCTTGGGTCAGGGCAGTGGGCAAGGAAAGAGACGAATCTTAAAACCTTTACATGCAGAAATTGTTAAGACTGACTTGAGGGATGAAGAGAATGAAGCTACCTTTGGTGGAAACCACTGTCCCCTCCCATGCTGAACCCTCTAACCCACCTCATCTTACTGGGGGAAGGGAAACTTCTGGTCTCCCACAGAATGGAAGCCTCAGTCCTACCCTGGACTATGGTTGTGCCAAACCTCTAAGACCAAACAAAGCAGGGCAAAGACTACTCTAAGACCAGAGAAGAAATCTTGAAAATTGTTCTCAATGCCCACATCAAGTGAGGAATCTCAGGATCAAAGAGCAGCCTGTCACAGAAGAGACCACACCAGTTTAATGCTGTGACCCACTTCCCAAAGGTCAGGGAGAGTTTTATGTCATTTCCCAGCAGTCTGTCAAACCTGGTTGGTCCAAACAGGGTTGGATCAAACCCTGTATGGGAACGCCGCTCCCCTGCCAAGGGCCTGGATTCCTGCTTTTGACTACCTCAGGACTGGGCTGGCTGGCTTCCCTCTGGTTCCCACTTTCAGGAAGCCGGCCACAGCTGCTGGCTACTTGTCACGCCCTATTCGGAAGGTGGCAGCATTTCAATGGTAAAGCAACAGATGCCCAGGCAGTGGCTAACAGCCTCAAAGTTTGTTGGGAATTGTGTCATATTTCCCAAAAGAGCTAACTCCATCTAGTTTCAATGAAGTAGTAACCGGTAAAGGCTTGGGCTACAACGAGACAGTGAGGCTTCGTAATTCCTATCCTAGATTGGGGCAACTCCAGGGAAAATATTTCAGGCAGGCACTCAACAAACATTTAAATGTACCAGGCACTGTGCAAACTCCTTAGAAATTTCCTGAAGCAGACAAAGAGACTTGTTTTAATGTTATATATCCTTGACTTTTTTTCTCCAGAATGCTGCTCGCTGTGACACTTACTTTACCTTTTTCCTCCAATAAATGAGTCCCCATACCAAGAAAAAGTGCTCCTAATACCAAAGAAAGGGCAATCAGCTGTCCAAGACTGGGGTCAGCCTGCAAACTTTCTGCCTGCCTCCTGGTCTTTAAACCTAGGAGGTTTAAAGGGGGGCTGGTGCCCCCTTACTCCTAGGCTCACCTGGTAGAAGACAGCCAACTGTTCGCCAGCCCTCTCTCCCTAGATCCAGACTGCCATATCCAACTGCTTTCCTGACGTCTTTACTTAGATGTCTCAATGGGACACCAAGCTCAACTTGTCCAAAACTGAACTTTTATTCTCCCCTGACTCCACCCCCTCCTCCCACCAATCCATCACTCAGTTTCAGCCATTTCACTTTTCAAGATATTGCTAGGACCCACGTCCCTCTTTGCATTTCGATCTCTACTTAGTGCAAGCTGCCACAATCTCTCACCCAGACTTCTCTGTAGCAGACTTCTAACCTGTCTTCCTGCATCCTCTTGTCCTCTTCCCTCCTTCCTCCACACTGTAATTTTGAGTGTTCTTTTAAAAACCCAAATCTGATCATTCACCATCACTGACACCTCAATGGCTTCCCACTGCTCTTTAAATATAAAGGCAGGGGTGATACAGAACTCCTGGGGAGACCAGGACAGCTGACCAGGGACACCTTGCTTTTAGTTAATTGTTCTTGCTGCAACAGTATTTTTCGTAATGACTAATAACCTTACTTTTCTTTCTGTGAAAAGGAGACTGGATTACCTTGATTTCTGGTAACCATCGAACTGCAACCTCCCAGTTTAGGAGGGGATAATTAGCCCTTTGAACAGAGAATTTCAAACACCCGTGAACTGGGGCACATATTACTTCTTAAAGTTCTTGTAAACACCTTGAGCCAGATGGGACCTTGAAGATGAATTAGCCTAGAGCAGGGGTTGGCCAATGATACCCTGCAAGCCAAATCAAGCCTGCCACCTGTTTTTATAAATATTTACTGGAACACAGCCACGCTCATCCATTTGTGTACTGCCTATGCTGTTTGACCTGCAATGGCAGAGTCAGGTGGCTGTGACAGGGACTGCATGGCTTGCAAAGCCTGAAGTACCCGGCCATTAACGGAAAAGTTTTGCTGACCATGCTGTGGAGGTTGGGCTGCACATTAAAATCACCTGGAGTGCTTTTTAAAAGGGATCACATCAGAGATTCTGATTAAACTGATTTAAGGTAGGATACAAGCATTAAATTGAAAAACTTAACAAATTTCCATAGGTGATTCTAATATGCAGCCACAGTTGAGAATCACTGGTTTCATCCACTCTCCTGTCTAACCAATGAGGAGCAGGCTACAGGTCAGTATTTGTCTCCTGTTTGTAGTGAGTGACACCCACTAATGCCTACAAAGCCCTATCCAGCACATCCCTCTACATTATCTCATTTGATCCTTAGAACAAATCTGAGGTTCAAAGAGCAGGAAGCATTACTGTCCCTGCTTCACACATGACAGAATTGAGGCTCAGGGGATTTAAGTCATGTCCCCAAAGTCTACTATTTGATAAAGAGAGCTAAGACTCCTGCACACATCTTTTCAATCAAGTCCACTGACCACTGAAGTTCATTGTACAAGTGACATATTTATGTTTTATTTTGGCATATGAAGTCCTATTTGCTTTCCGGGTCTCCAAAACACTTAGAAGTCTCCCTAAATAGACGCTGCTCTGTGAGCCCCGAGGATTCCTTAGGAACACCGTGAGGGGAGATGGAGAGCATGCATGTGGGGTGTACCTGTTGATCCCATTTCTGTGCCCACACTTAAGCCAGAGTAGATATATTTGTACCTGTTTAAACCTAAGGATCCCACATACAATTTTGTTTGAATTAAGAGTTCCACCTTTGAGGACCACTGACATGGCTTGGACCTTTGCTGTTTCAATCCAAGATGGCATGGTCACTCTACCCCCAAATTCCTGTCACTTCTTACATCAAGTTCTTCCCTGTTGGTCTAAATCAAGTCCAAAATATTAGTTTCTCATAATACCAATATTGATATTGTTTTTTTGAGAAATGAAGGGCATCACTTTCAGCAGACCAGACTGCCCACATCTGTCTGGGAAACTCAAGTTTCTCATTACCGCTCCCCACCTACTTCATGCATACAATATAATGAAGAAAAATACAAACATATACCGTATAAAAAAAGAAAACATCACCCTCATCCACACTCTTGCTGGGCCACAACACTTCTCCTGCCTGCTCATTGGGTCTGCCTCCAGCCTAATCCACAAGCTCTCCACCTTGCTTCCACTCTTAGGCTTTCATTCCCTGTGGAAGTGAGGCATCCGTTAATGTTTGGGGGGGAAGAGGGTGCAATGGGGGAGATGAGACATCTTCTCAAATTTCTTTGTGTTTCCAGAAAGGAAAAACTTTTATTCTCCTCTCCACAGAAGTGAGAAGCTCTACCCTGGGCAGAACACATCCAGCTTTTCATTCTATGACCCTATTTGCACCTTTCCACAGGAGGAGTGACTGATCTGACTGGTCAGAGTCTAGGACATTCAAAAGACTGAGTTTTTATCAGGACTGGTGTCTGAGTGCACAAGGTGTACTATGGTCCTGAACTTTGTCCTGATAAATCAGGGTCCGTTCTCAAACCTGGCAGGAGGATTATACTGGGAAGGAGCAGGAAGGCCCCACTCTGTATCTACTTTTAGTTCCAGGAATGACAGGGACACCCAGGGTCACCCTATGGCATGACCTCATATTCCAACACTTATTTGAGGAGGCCGTATCAGTGAAGCCTACAGTCTAACTACCAGAAGCACCCTATTCCTCAGGAGAAGCACAGTCCCTAAAGCTTCATGAAAGACATTGTGGCCTTAAGCAAACATGAGACATCTTCACCTCTTTTAATAGAGTCATGTCTATCATTTTACCAATTCTCAAAATATATGGTTTCTTTTTACATACATTCACAAATACTTTTAAACATAAATGCCAAATTCAAGAGAATCAAATGAGTAGATAAATTTAGGGAGCCATAAGAATGGAAGAAAAGGCCAGTCACCAGATTTTACAAAAGATCACCTGAACTCCTTCTCTGGACATTCAACTTGATATAGGACCCTACATATCCCATGTCACATGGTCCACAAGGTCTTCCTTTAGGATTCTGAAGCAGTCAATAGCCATACTTGTCATTCAGATGGGTCCTGCCATCTCCACTTTGGCCTAGATCAGAGTATAAAGAAAGAAACACATTCACTTTTCCAAAGTCAGGAGGGAAAAGATACCCAGACATTAGTAGGCTAAAAAGTAAAAAGAACAGACAAAAGAGGTTTCTACTATTCTAGAACGCCACCTTTTTGTATACAATATCTACCCTTATATTTCCTAGCCAATAAAAAGCAAACATTTCCAGTAACAAAATTTCTATTAACTACTAGTATATTAGAAACCTGATCCATAGAAAAAGCAACCTGTGATGAGCATATGGGGAACAAGCATCTCATACATTGCCTTAAGAATGTATGTATGAACATAGGGGCGCCTGGGTGGCGCAGTCGTTAAAAGCATCTGCCTTCAGCTCAGGGCGTGATCCCGGCGTACCGGGATCGAGTCCCACATCGGGCTCCTCCGCTATGAGCCTGCTTCTTCCTCTCCCACTCCCCTTGCTGTGTTCCCTCTCTCGCTGGCTGTCTCTCTGTCACATAAATAAATAAAATCTTTAAAAAAAAAAAAAAAAGAATGTATGTATGAACATAAGCTGTACCCTCCCTATAGAATACAATTTATAATGTCTTAAAAATGTTTATAGCCTTTGATCCAGCGTGTTAACTTTTATGATTTTTTCTACATATGCACCTCTACACTTGCAAAAGTATGTATGTGAGAGGTTACTTACTACAGAGGTTTTTTTTTAATTCAATTAACATATGATGTATTATTAGTTTCAGAAGTAGAGGTCAGTGATTCATCAATCTTATGTAACACCCAGTGCTCATTACAACACATGTTCTCCTTAATGTCTATCACCCAGTTACCCCAGCTCCCAAACCCTCCCCTCCATGCAGAGTTGTTTGAAATGGCAAAACTGGAAACACAGCAAATATTCACTGAGGGAACTGAATAAATAAGTAAAGGTATTATCTAGACCATAAAAAAGAACTATGCTACAAAGGAAGAGAAGAAGGGAGGAAGGGAGGAATCTATGAATAGCTATGGAAGGATAGCCATATAGTGTTAAGTGCAAAACAGCAAGGTATAGAATATGCTTCTATTTGTGTAAAAACAGTGGTGAAATATTATGTATTTAACTGCTCACACAAGCATTTTATGTGACATACATAAGAAGTCACAAGAAAGTGATATTTGGCTGGCTTTAGAGGAAAACACCAAAGTAGCTGAGGCAGAGCCAGTAGGTGTGTTTATATAACTTTAAAGAAAATTTAAGAGACATGCAGAAGAAAAAAATATAATGAATCTCCATGTACCTATCACCCAGCTAAAACAATTATCAATATGTGACAAGTCCTGCTTTATCTATTACCCCCTCCACGCTCCCTCATCCTCAACCTCTACAGGATTATCTTAAGGTACATCCCAGATATTCCATCTGTGAACACTTCTGTACACAGTTCTAGAAGATAAGAACTTTTTCTAAAGAACATAACATCATCTACACTTTAAAATAATTAATAATTTCCTAGTAACACTGCATATCTGGCTAGTGTTCAAAATTATCTGACTGGTATATAATTTTTTTAATAGTTGTTTGTTCAAAAAGGAGTCAAGCAGAATCCACAAATTATATTTGGTCGATATGTCTCTTTAGATCTTTCACTCTACCTGTTCCCCTAAAAGGGAGAACTTTCCCACTACTTACTTTTTTTTCTTTAAAGAATTTTTTTAAAAATAGATTATTTATTTATTTGAGAGAGAAAGAGAGCACGAGCAGGGGAAGCAGTAGAGGGAGAGGGAGAAGCAGACTCCCCACTGAGCAGGGAGCCAGACGTGGGGCTCGATCCCAGGACCCTGAGATCATGACCTGAGCCAAAGTTAGATGCTTAGCCAACTAAGCCACCCAGGCGACCCTAATTATTTTAGAGAGAAAGAGATCGCATGAGCGAATGGGAGGGAGGGGCAAAGGGAAAGAGAATCCCAAGCAGACTCTGCACTGACCAAGGAGCCCAACATGGGCCTGGATTTCATGACCCTGAGATCACAACCTGAGCCAAAATCAAGTGTTGGACACTTAACCGACTGTACTACCCAGGTGTCCCATCCCACTATATACTCTTATAAAAACTTTCTTATTTTGAACCTTAAACATACATTACCTATTCAGAAATATAAATAAATAAGTCTTAGAAGAGAAGAAAAGTAATAAAAACAATCTACCTTCAGGGGGGACCCATACACAGTAGTCTGGGTCATCTTCTGGATATTTGGAAGAAAGTGCTGCTGGAAGCTGCAAAGAAAAGATAGGTTATTTTACCCAAAAGAATTTTAACTCTAAGAATTATTGTCCCTATGCCCGTCAACAAATAAAAACTAAGAGAGAAAAGCTTCCATTAATTACCTTGACATAAGTAACCAAAAAATGGGGGAATACTCTCTTTCTGAACCTTGACTTTTTCCCGTAAAGCCTCAACAAGCTGATTTTCAGCCAGTGAGACAGAAGTGATGTTTTCTAAAAGGGATTGTTAACAGAGGTATGAGTTCTAATGGTATAAACCCCAGAGAGGGAAATTTGGCATTTGTCTTTTGATCTAGGTGCAGAAAAGAGTTAACAGGGCAAGCCTGACTGCTATCTTTTGAAAGGCCTGTTTACAAGGTTGGCCCTCACCTGGTATCTGGGGACTTGGATTTCAGGAGGGTTCCTACTACCCTGATAAAAGTGCCTCGCTGTGCCTAAACTGTCTATAAAAACAATATGGTTCATGCTGAACATCTACTTTCCTTCTGGGAGAATGGATTTGAGTGCATACCAGGCAGGAGGTGGCTGTGTGAACAGTCCCCAATAAAAATCCTGGGCACTGAGTCTATAGTGAGCCTCCCTGGTTAGCAACATTTCATAAGATGTGACAACTCATTGCGAGGGGAATTAAACACATCCTGTGTGACTCCAATGAAAAAGGACTCTTGGAAACTTATGCCTGGTTTTCTTAGACTTTGCCCCATGTGCCTTTTCCCTTTGCAGACTGTACTTGGCATTCTTTTATTCCAGTACATCATAGCTGTGGATACAACCACATGCTGAGTCCTGTGAGGCCTCCTATGAATTACCTAGCCTGAGGGTCTTAAGGACCTCCTGACATAACCTAGCAATCCCACTTTTGGGAATTACTGTATCCACAAAAAATTATGTATACACGAGATTATTCATTATAACACTGTTATAATAAAAGACTAGAAACAACCCAAGTGTCCACTTATAGGGAACTGGTTAAGTAGAGTACGTCCATACAGTAGGAAGCTCTTGGTATACTGATACACAGTCATTTCCACAATAGGTTAAAAAAATAAATCCTGACATAGAGTGCATTACATTCTACCTTCTGTGTAATAAAAATAGTCAAATAAGAATGTATTATTCAAATGTCTTTGTATGGCATAAAAGGATATGAACAAAGATTCAGAAATTAATCAAAGAAGTATATGCAGAGTTATAGGGAATGGTGTGGATGGAGACAAGAATAGAGAATTCAAAACATAAAAATTCAAAAATAAGAAAGCCCAGACTTCTAGAAGAGGGAGTATTAGGTCGCTGGGAACTCTGCTAAAGACAATCCCTAAAAATTCATTCTTCTGAATGTGGTCCATGACAAGGGGATTCACTTTTACTTCTAGAGAGGTGAAGATTATGGCTAAAGTACTTACTTTGCCTAGACCAGGAGCTTTCTTTTTCTTCAATTCATCTCTGTTTTTCTCATATTCAGTCTTTGATGCTAATTTGAGAAAAGGAAAAACAAGAGGCAATAGCTATTTCAGAATAAGTAAAATAGAAAAAAAATTCCTCTTAGACCCCATCAAAAAGGAGAATTACAGATCGATTTCCCTAATGAATATGGACGCCAAAATCCTCAACAAGATCCTTGCTAATAGAATCCAACAGTACATTAAAAGGATTATCCATCATGACCAAGTGGGATTCATACCTGGGATGCATGGTTCAACATTCGCAAATCGATCAGCGTGATACATCATATCAACAAGAAAAGACTCAGGAACCATATGATCCTCTCAATTGATGCAGAAAAAGCATTTGACAAAATACAGCATCCTTTCCTGATTAAAACCCTTCAGAGTGTAGGAATAGAGGGTACATTTCTCAATCTCATAAAAGCCATCTATGAAAAGCCTACAGCAAATATTATTCTCAATGGGGAAAAGCTGGAAGCCTTTCCCTTAAGATCAGGAACACGACAAGGATGCCCACTCTCGCCACTATTATTCAACATAGTACTAGAAGTCCTTGCAACAGCAATCAGCAAAAAAGGGATCAAAGGTATCCAAATCGGCAGAGAAGAAGTCAAAATGTCTCTCTTCGCAGATGACATGATACTCTATATGGAAAACCCAAAAGAATCCACTCCCAAACTATTAGAAGTTATAGAGCAATTCAGTAATGTGGCGGGATACAAAATCAATACTCAGAAATCAGTTGCATTTCTATACACGAATAACGAGACTGAAGAAAGAGAAATTAGGGAATCCATCCCATTTACAATAGCACCAAAAACCATACGTTACCTTGGAATTAACTTAACCAGAGACGTAAAGGACCTATATTCTAGAAACTATAAATCACTCTTGAAAGACATTGAGGAAGACATAAAAAGATGGAAAAATATTCCATGCTCATGGATTGGAAGAATTAACATAGTTAAAATGTCCATGCTACCCAGAGCAATCTACACTTTCAATGCTATCCCGATCAAAATACCAAGGACATTTTTCAAAGAACTGGAACAAACAGTCCTTAAATTTGTATGGAAACAGAAAAGGCCCCGAATCTCCAAGGAACTGTTGAAAAGGAAAAACAAAGCTGGGGGCATCACAATGCCGGATTTCGAGCTGTACTACAAAGCTGTGATCACAAAGACAGCATGGTACTGGCACAAAAACAGACACATAGACCAATGGAACAGAATAGAGAGCCCAGAAATGGACCCTCGGCTCTTTGGGCAACTAATATTTGATAAAGCAGGAAAAAACATCCGGTGGGAAAAAGACAGTCTCTTCAATAAATGGTGCTGGGAAAATTGGACAGCTACATGCAAAAGAATGAAACTTGACCACTATCTCACACCATACACAAAAATAAACTCCAAATGGATGAAAGACCTCGATGTGAGACAGGAATCCATCAAAATTCTAGAGGAGAACATAGGCAGCAACCTCTATGACATCGGCCAAAGCAACCTTTTTCATGACACATCCCCAAAGGCAAGAGAAACAAAAGATAAAATGAATTTATGGGACTTCATCAAGATTAAAAGTTTCTGCACATCCAAGGAAACAGTCAGAAAAACTAAGAGGCAGCCCACGGAATGGGAGAAGATATTTGCAAATGACACTACAGATAAAGGACTGGTATCCAAGATCTACAAAAAACTTCTCAAACTCAATACACGAGAAACAAATAAACAAATCAAAAAATGGGCAGAAGATATGAACAGACACTTTTCCAATGAAGACATACAAATGGCTAACAGACACATGAAAAAATGTTCAAAATCATTAGCCATCAGGGAAATTCAAATCAAAACCACACTGAGATACCACCTTACGCCAGTCAGAATGGCAAAAATAGACAAGGCAAGAAACAACAATTGTTGGAGAGGATGTAGAGAAAGGGGATCCCTCCTACATTGTTGGTGGGAATGCAAGTTGGTACAGCCACTCTGGAAAACAGTGTGGAGGTCCCTTAAAAAGTTAAAAATTGAGCTACCCTATGACCCAGCCATTGCACTACTGGGTGTTTACCCCAAAGATACAGACGTAGTGAAGAGAAGGGCCATATGCAGCAATGTCCACAATAGCTAAATTGTGGAAGGAGCCGAGATGCTCTTCAACAGATGACTGGATTAAGAAGTTGTGGTCCACATATACAATGGAATATTACTCAGCTATCAGAAAGAACGAATTCTCAACATTTGCTGCAACATGGACGGCACTGGAGGAGATAATGCTAAGTGAAATAAGTCAAGCAGAGAAAGACAACTATCATATGATTTCTCTCATCTATGGAACATAAGAACTAGGAAGATCGGTAGGGGAAGAAAGGGATAAAGAAAGGGGGGGTAATCAGAAGGGGGAATGAAACATGAGAGACTATGGACTATGAGAAACAAACTGAGGGCCTCAGAGGGGAGGGGGGTGGGGGAATGGGATACACCGGTGATGGGTAGTAAGGAGGGCACGTATTGCATGGTGCACTGGGTGTTATACGCAACTAATGAATCATCGAGCTTTACATCGGAAACCGGGGATGTACTGTATGGTGACTAACATAATATAATAAAAAATCATTAATTAAATTAAAAAAAAAAAAAGAAAAAAATTCCTCTTAAGAGATCATTATAAAAACTGAAAACACATAACAATCAAATTCTCAAAAATTCCTTCTACTATAAAGACGATTTTAAGAGAATTTTCTCTCTGCTATAACGCAGTTTTCAAATTGTAAGGCTGTTGTACAAGCTTGAATATAATCACACCATTTAAAAAGGGAAAGGAAAATGGGGCTGATTTTACTATTCTACGGTTCAACTATTACAGTTAAAACTGTAGCAAACCAGTCCTTTTTTTCTTTCCCCAAGATTATTTATTTGAGAGACAGAGAGAGAGAATCTCCAACAGACTCTGTGCTGAACGTGGAGCCCAACAGGGGGCTTGATCCCTCAACCCATGAGATCATGACCTGAGTTGAAACCAAGAGTCATTCACTCAACCAACTAAGCCACCCAGGTGCCCCAAAACCAGTCCTTTCAATAGGTCAACCTTTCAACCAATTTATTTTAATAGTTTTGGAATTACTCCCATGATAGGCAGACTCATCTCTGGGAGATGAAAAGTTGTAGAGGGCTTTGCATGGAAGCGCAAAGGCAGCAGGAATTTTGTAGGTCAGGGAGACGGAACACCAGGAGGCAGAAAAGGAATAAAGAAAGGCAAATGGGGTGGCACCAAACATAACCTCTCAGGTATTCCAGTTCCGTCCAGGGCCCTGGCAGGAGCATCTCCCCAGTGTCTGAAAGGCCATGCTCTGTGCTGCTTCAGCTCAGCTGCCAGCCCCTCCTCTCTGACACCAGCTGGCTGCTTGTGTGCAGGGCAGCAATGGAGTCGGCGCCACTACTTGCCTGAGGGCTCCTCACGTGATGCAGCTGTTTCACTAATCTCTTGATAATCTTTACTCTGCTCCACTTGGCTGAGTTGAGACATGTTTTCTATAAAATGCAGAACCAGAACATATTGTTATTATTTAATTCATAGTGGGGAACCAAGAAAACAAAAACAAAAGCAAGAAAAGCTAAGTAAATACATAATCATCCACCTTTACTATCATTAGCTTCAATAACCTTAGATTCTCAAAAAAATGTGCCTCCATATGTTTAACAGAGAAATCAATTTTCCACTTTAAAAACTGGCCATCTCTGAGGTAAAACTTTTCAGCACTACTTGCCAAAAGCCTTAAAAATGTACATAATCCTTGGCCTAGATATTCTATTTCCAGGAACATATTCAAAGAAAATAATCAGAGATGAGTACCAAGATTTATTATATATACAGTATGTTTAGAACAGCAAAAATTACAGATCTAACAATAGGGAGTTGATTAAATTATGGCAGAAGCATGTGATGGATCACTATGCTCCTTTCTTTCTTTTTTTTTTTTTTTTTTTTAAAGATTTTATTTATTTATTTGACAGAGAGAGAGACAGCCAGCGAGAGAGGGAACACAAGCAGAGGGAGTGGGAGAGGAAGAAGCAGGCTCATAGTGGAGGAGCCTGATGTGGGGCTCGATCCCATAACGCTGGGATCACGCCCTGAGCCGAAGGCAGACGCTTAACCGCTGTGCCACCCAGGCGCCCCCACTATGCTCCTTTCTGACTCCACATTTCAAAAGAATATTTTAAGATCCAGAAAAAATAGGTTATAAAATAGCATGTACAATACTTTCCTAACATTGAAAAAAAAAAAGAGGCCTAGAGTAATCCCTAATCAGCTGCAGATTTACCCATTAATGTATCTTTAACAAATTTTAAAATCTATTTTTACACACACACATTTATCCTTTGGTCCCTTACACAAAAAAATATAATACTTATTGCTCGCCCTCCTACTAACCTGTTTATATGCCACCTTCACAATGTATGGATCAAAGATTGGACTCATTAAAAAAAAGTATGTGTAAGTCCTTGTTTGAAAAGGCTAAGCATATTGCCAATAACTAAACAAAGGAGAATGCAAAACCAAAAGATCTCTCGCAGATGAAAAAACAGAAACTTTTCTTTTCTCCAACAACTGAGGATGATTCAAGAGAAGGCCTCCATATCAGGCCTGGCGCTTTTTGCAGACAAGACAGGTTTGTTTTGGAAGTAGACATGCATGCATTCCCATGCATATTTAACATCGGTTTTTGTTTTGTTTTTCCTCATGCTCCCTATTTTCTGTGAAGTCTTGACAATGCCAGATGGTTTGGTCATGCTGCAGGAAAATAACTCCTGCAGCTGACAAGGGACAAGAGGATGCTGAAAAGATAACAATGATCTCAGGGGTGAGACTGCAGGAGATTTCTCTTTTCTTCTTTGGACTTTTATGTATGATCTAAAGTTTCTAAAATGAATACATCTTCCTCTTACAGTCAGAAGAAAACATATTTAAAAACCAATCAATTCCCTCTTTTGTCATTTGTCATCGAACCTTGGCTGAGGTGTGAGAGTACTGTGTGCTGGGTTCTCTGCTAGGTACCATGGACAAAAAAATGAATAAGGCACCATGCTTCCTAAGAAGTGTGTACCGTGGGCACAATTATGCTTAGCCTCTGTTTTAGGGATGGGGAAAATAACGACTAAGGGGAGGTTTATCCTGAGACTACCTGATCAGGCCCCATCATGCACCCTCTTTTACTGCCCTCCAATCACACAATGGCAGCAGCTCAGGGCTGTTCCACAGCAGCTGTGGTTTCAGATTCCACAGCTCTCAATGTTCCATAATTCTGGAATAGACTGGAAATGCCTGCCCTTATTTTGCAATGAGGATAAATAATGACTGATGGTCAAAGAAAGACCAGGAAAGTATGTTTCCAGAGTCAGCTGTATCACATATCATAAAGTGCCACAGAGTCAAAATGCACAAACAAAGACTGGCTAAACACAATCGATGCAAATGCCCCACTGAGCAGCATGGAAAGGAGAAGAAATTACCATGGGTTTTTGTCTCTATAGAACACGTGAGGTCAGTGGGAGGCCTCGCTTCCTGCATGGCGTCTTCCAGCTCTGTCTCCTGCTGCAGCCTACTGCTTCCAGCCTCCATTTTCCCCCTTTCATCCTCCTCCTTTTCCCTCTCCTCTTCCTCGTCCTCTTCCTCCTCCTCTTCTACTTCAGGCTCATCCTTCATTCTCATTAGAGCTGGAGGGAGTTCTGGGCGCTTAGGGGGTAACTTCTACAAACGAAACAAAACAATGAACAAATAGTTCCACATAACGAAAGAGACAAATCTCTTCAAGGAGTTGAAGCTAAATGTGTAGAATGTCTCAAGTCTCTAGGCTGATGCACCCTACAGAAGTCTGCTGGAAGTAGGACTTGCATGTGAAATTCTATCCATCTATGGACCCTTAACACATATCTTTATTAATTTCTAGGGTCAAAAGAATATTAAGTACAAAACACCTGAAACGGCTTGTAGGGAACTAGAACATTTCTTGCAGGTGCCCGAGGCAAGTACCTGCAAGCACAGCTGCAGGATTCCTGTCCTGCTACCCCTCATGGTGTTAAAGGATCTTAATTCATTACAAAATCTTCCAGGGGTCAATCAGACACACATTTCTAAGAAACAGATCATTTGTGCAGCTTTTGCATTTTAGATTTAACACAATTTCAAAGAATTGAGACATGTAAATCAGTAAAACAGATCATGAAGACTTTTTTTTTAAGATTTATTTATTTTAGAGAGAGAGAAAGAGAGGGGGGAGGGGCAGAGAGGGAGAGAATCTCAGGCAGACTCTGTGCTGAGCACAGAGCCAGACCCGGGGCTCAATCTCATAACCCTGAGATCACAACCTAAGCTGAAACCAAGAGTTGGACACTCAACTGACTGCACCACCCAGGCGCCCCCTGAAGACATTTCTTGAAGAATAAAGCCAAATATTCTAATCAAGACCTTTTAATAAAATTATTAGAAAAAGCTGATTATGGAGCACCTGGGTGGCTCAGATGGTTAAGCATCTGCCTTCAGCTCGGGTCATGATCTCAGGGTCCTGGGATCGAGCCCCACATCGGGGTCCCTGCTTAGCGGGGAGCCTGCTTCTCCCTCTACTGTTCCCCCTGTTCCCCCTGCTTGTGCTCTCTCGTTCTGTCAAATAAATAAATAAATAAAATCTTTAAAAGAAAAAAGAAAAAGTTGATTAAAGCTTAAGGAATAGAGAGAAAGTACTAAAGTATATGTTGGGCATATCATTTTTTAAATATAAGACTGAATTCAGTAAACCTCTAAAGAGAGCTTTTTAGTAAAGTGTTTTTCCTCTAATTAAAACATAAGTTTCCCCCCATCCACACAGAAAAGCCTGCATCTCAGGTCAACCTGAGACTTCAGGCTTTTGCCACCAGAGGGCAGTCTGCCCTAATTCAAGGTGCGAGGGGCTGAATTCTGTCCCTACAAAATTCCTGTGTTGAAGCCCCAACCTCCAGTACCTCAGAACGTAACCATATTTAGAGATAAAATTTTTAAAGAGGTAAGTTAAAAGAAAGCAGTTAGGGTGAGGCCCTAATCCAAGATGACTGGAGTTCTTACAAGAGGAGTGGGAGACACGACAGGTGCAAGTGCACCAAGGGATGACCACAGGAAGACGCAGGAAGAGGGCAGCCATCTCCAAGCCAGGGAAAGGAACCTCAGGGGAAACTAATCCTGCTGGTATGCTGATCTCGGACTCCCAGCCTCCGGAATTGTGAGAAAATAAATTTCTGTCACTTAAGCCGCCCAGTCTGTGGTGTTTGGTCAGGGGAGCCCTCACACACAACTACACAAGGTTCATCTCTTTAGGTGATGAAGACCTTTTAAAAGCTGAATCTGTAAAAAGGGATGTACGCAAAGCAAAAACATTCACCAGCGAAGTGTTAGAGGACAGTAGAAAGATCACAAAACTCAAGAAACAGAGGACTTGGATTTGATTGCCAGTCTAGTCACTTAACGATGATGTGATCATATTTAATCTTTCTGACCCTGTTTCCTCACCTATGAGAGGTAGTAATTCCCACACGTCACCAAGTGTTAGAGGGATTAAATGAAGTAGGGAACACCATATGGCAGGGCCAGGTGCAGGGACTATATGACTAACAAATGTTAGCTGAGTCCAAATGTTACAATATCCACCCACCAGGAAAAGAGACACTTCTTAAATGCAACATTCATCACAAATTAATATATTGATGTTCCGTGTACAAATCAGTTACATGCAAATTGACTTGAGAGCTAAAAGTTTCACACCATGACCCACAACTTACCCCTACTGTTCCCGTTTTTAATTTGAATTTGCTTCCTCCTTTCATGGCACCAAAGAGAGGCAACATAAACTTTTTAGCTTTGTTTTCCACATCTGTAGCCTCACTTTCAGTCCTAAGAAGAAAGAACAATTATACATATCTCTTCCTGTAACCAAGATTTTATCTAAAAACACCCTGGACAATGAAAAGAAACTTTCGGCAAAACAAAAATTTCCACAAAATGAGTATCTAAGCACATACCAATGGGAAAAGGCCAAGAGAATCTGAAAGGACAATGACGCTGTGCTGACTCTCACACACAGGGCTATGAAGGGTAAGAAAGGCTCCGACTTTAGTAAGTTTCAACATGCTACATGACTTCACCTCCATAAAATGATGCTGACAGTACAAAGGTCACTGGCAAATGGGGCAAGACCCCACTCCCACCGAGTGGCAGGAGACAGACCCATGGGGTAAAGCCCTATTTTCCACCAACCTCTCAAGAGGACTCACAGTGTCTTACTTACCTGGAGTCCACACTTACATCACAACCACACACAAAGGCTCTGATCACAAAAATTTCTAAAAAGTGCGTGTGTAGGGGCTACACTGCATGGTGAGTAATGACAAAGACATAACGACAGACCTTATAACTAATGAGCCTGTCACCATTCACAGCTAGGCCCACTAGGGTAAAGCTGAGGAAGAGCAAAAAGAAGAGACTGTAGAAATTAGGAAAGAGCAGGTGAAAAAAAGAAATGAG
This sequence comes from Ursus maritimus, assembly GCF_017311325.1. NCBI lineage: Eukaryota > Metazoa > Chordata > Mammalia > Carnivora > Ursidae > Ursus > Ursus maritimus. The sequence continues at coordinate 21,341,292 of NW_024426774.1, read as the reverse complement.
CAAAACCAAAAAGGATGACAGATGAGTTGACCAGACACTCGGAGAGTAGGCAGAAGTGACGATGACAAGACAGCATGAGGAGACAGAGGGAAAGACAGGCCTGCATTCTGGAATACAGGGATAGCACTGGCACTCCTGACGCACAGTGACCCATATGATAAACTGACCTTGCTGCTCTATGCTAAAGCCCTATTTGCCACTGCTGCCTTCTTCGACCGAAGTCTTACCCTTGGCAGTGCTCTTGGGCCTAGTCTCAGACCCTTGCTCTCTACCACAGACAGACTATTGCCTTGCGAAGGCCACCAGAAGAATCCTTCCTGCCTGGCCTTAAAGACTCTTTGCCAAATACTATTCTTCACAGCCCCTCCCCAAAGGCCTCAGGAAGATTCTGGCATACAAAGTCAAGAGCAACACAGATATTCTTCAGCTCCATTAAAGAGCTTCGCTGGTCTGGAGGACGAGAAGTCACTCCAAGGAGATGAAAAGGCAGAAGATGGGATCACAATGAAGAGCTGCTTGGGTCAGGGGGAAAGGTGTTAGGTAGAAAGTTGGGAAGTTCAACCTTCAAGTGAGAAGAGGAGGGAGAGGGTAAACACATCTAAAGGCCAGGATCTAAAGTAGGAAAGGGAGGAGAAACCATACAGACACACAGACAGCAAGAAGAGAGGCTCTGGAGGAAGCTGACATACCCTCTCTCGCAGGGATGACTTACCAAGGGAAAGGATTTTGGAGTTAGAATTAAAACTCACTGTTAATTTGCTTACCCTGAACTATGCCTCAGGAGTTTTTATCCTTTCTCTACAAATACAACGTTAAGAATAGCTGCTAGGTATACAGAATAGGACAATGATGATAACAATAATACATACACGCCAGCACTGTGTCAAGTGCTATTCATGCCATCTCTTCCTTTTTAAAGATTTTATTTTATTAGAGAAAGAGAGAGCACATAAGCAGGGGGCGGGGCAGAAGGAGAGAGAGAATCCCAAGCCGACTCCCTGCCGAGTGCAGAGCCCAACGTGGGTCTCAATCCCACAACCCCAAACCATGACCCAAGCCAAAACCAAGAGTCAGATGCCCAACCGACTAAGCCACCCAGGTACCCCTATCCGTGTCCTCTTTCAACATCACTAATACTTCTAATTTACAGATGAGGAAAGTTAAGATCAAAGAAATTACATAACTTGCCTCAAAATGCCCAAAAAGTAATTCATAGGGCTGAGAATGAAAGCCAGGGAGTCTAACTTGAGTGCTAACCCCCCTCCTCACTATCAGTAAATGAAATATCACTTGGGTCATAGCTTTTGTGGACTGACCTATGAATCACTGTATGAAATATCCAAACTACACATAAATCTTTAAACAAACCTACTAGTAATTTGGGGATTAATTTTCTGTACAGATGATCAAGGGCTACAGAAACATTTTATGTTTAAATCCCTATAAAAAAAAAAAAGATGCCTCCCAATATCTATTCATCTATGCAATGCCCCCAGCATCAAATTACAGGTTTTGTACACAGTGGTACGGGGCCACATAAATGCTTACTGGCAATCTAAAGCAGCACTGTCCTTGGGGCACCTGGTGGCTCAGTTGTTTAAGCAGCCAACTCTTGATCTCAGCTCTGGTCTTGCTCTCAGGGCTGTGAGTTCAAGCCCCGCGTTGGGCTCCACACTGAGCCTACTTAAAACAGCACCATCCAAACAGAACATTCTGCAAAATGGAAATGTTCTACATCTGTACTGTCCAATACAGAAGCCATTAGCCACATGTGGCTATTGAGGACCTGAAATGTGACTACTTGACTGAAGAACTGAGTTTTTAATTTCATTTAATTTTAATATCACAGGAGACTATTGCGTGCTGTATAGAACAGCACAGATAAAAAGAAAATAAGAAACTTTCCAGAGTTAATACCTTCATAAGTGAGTGATCCCACCTAGGCAATACCACTTTTTGAGATGCCTACCCAAATTGTGCTCACTGGGAGTTGCTTATTTCCACCACAACCTACTCAACATTTTCAAAATTTGTTGAGACCACATAGAACAAAATTTGAAAATATTGTCAAATTGAAAGATTGCATCTTATTCTCTCTCTCACACACACATACACATACACACACACACCACATATACATTCACACACAAATACTAGCCAAATCTGGGAAAAACTATTTCTAAAATCTTGTTTACAAATTACTAAAAAAAAAGGATTTAGGTTAATTTCTTCCAATAATTTTCACAAAATCAAAGTTAACCAATAAAATCAACTTTAAGGGATTATGCCTTCCCCTATTTTTAAAGGAAGAAATTCCATTTTTAAAGTATTTAAATATAGGGGTCCCTGGGTGGCTCAGTCAGTTGGGCATCTGGTTCTTGATTTCAGCTCAGCTCATGATCTCAGGGTTGTGGGATCAAACCAACATCGGGCTCTGTGCTCAGCTTGGAATCTGCTTGTCCCTCTCCCTCTGCTTCTCCCCATGCTTGTGTTCTCTCTCTCAAATAAATAAATAAATAAAATCTTTTTAAAAAAGTATTTATCAAAGTTGTCAACTGATTCTTAGGAATGACAAATCAGGTGCTAAAATGACAATCTGAACTCATATCTTTTCATCTGTGGTTTTAAAATCACAGATTAAAAAGTGGTATTACATTATTATATTCATATTTCTCTTACAAGCAAGACTGCGGATTTTTTTTCATATAGTTAAGAGCTATTTGTATTTCCTTTTCGGTGGCCTATCAGTTGATATCCTTTTCCCATTTTTCTCTTTGGTAGATGGTTGTCTACTTATTCAAAGGTCTTTATATTAGGGAAATTAGCCTTTTGGCATGTTGCTCTTTAAAGAAGTTTATTCTGCATTAAAAGACGAAGTAAAAAATTCAATAAATGAAATATTTAAAAAACAAAGGGGGGCCACCTGGGTGGCTCAGTCGGTTGAGCATCTGCCTTCAACTCAGGTCATGATCCCAGGGTCCTGGGATCAAGTCCTGCATCGGGCTCCTTGCTCAGCAGGAAACCTGCTTCTCCCTCTCCCTCTGCCTCTCTCCATCTCTCTGTCTCTCTCTGTGTGTCTTTCATGAATAAATAAAATCTTTAAAAAAAAAAAAAGATTAAGTAAAAAATTCAGAGCCTTGGGCACCTGGGTGGCTCAGTCAGTTAAGCGTCTGCTTTCAGCTCAGGTCATGATCTCAGAGTCCTGGGAAGGATCCTAGGGTCCTCAGCAGGAAGCCTGCTTCTCCCTCTCCCTCTGCCGCTCCCCCTGCTTGTGTACTCTCGCTCTCTGTTAGATAAATAAAATCTTTAAAAAAAAAAATTCAGGGGCGCCTGGGTGGCGCAGTCGTTGAGCATCTGCCTTCAGCTCAGGGCGTGATCCCGGCGTTCTGGGATCGAGCCCCACATCAGGCTCCTCTGCTAGGAGCCTGCTTCTTCCTCTCCCACTCCCCCTGCTTGTGTTCCCTCTCTCATTGGCTGTCTCTCTCTGTCAAATAAATAAATAAAATCTTTAAAAAAAATAAAAATAAAAATAAAAAAAAAATTCAGAACCTTCCAATGAAACAGGAATCAACATAGTTTTCTCTAAAAATCCTACAGCAGTCTGTATTTCACAAATGAAATGAGCCGTGTTTCCATAGTGTAGTGGTTATCACATTCGCCTCACACAAATGAAATGGTTTTGACTCTATGAAATCACTGCCTCCTGTGCTTTAAAGGGTTTCTTACATTCTATTTCTATTCTGTAAAGATTAAAAAAACAACGATATAATCCAAAATGTTATCTATGCAAACATGCTTATTTAAAATTTCAAGTATAACTAAGACTTACTTTTTCAGCTCTGGAATCTCTGCTGGCTTTACAATTTTTATCAACCCTTTAAGTCTCTGTTGTTCTTTCCTCAGTTCAAAAGTTCTCAGGTGAAGTTTTTTCCGGGACACACCATCCAATGCACTCCCTGATTTCATTTCTGACATAAATGCATCTAAAGAATCCTGAGATGGTGACTCTGACAGAGCTGTCCAAGAAAGGGATAATATATGTTCAGAAAAATGGCCTCAAATATTTTAAAATTCAGCCAAAGTTTCCACAGAAAAGTCACTAATAGGAGCACCTGGGTGGCTCAGTCAGTTGAGCCTCCAACTCTTGATTTCAACTCAGGTCATGATCTCAGGGCTGTGAGATCAAGCCCCGTGTCAGGCTCCACACTCAGCAGGGAGTCCGCTTGGGATTCTCTCTCTCTCCCTCTGCCCCTTTCTCCCGCTACACACTCTCTCCTTCTCAAATAAATAAATAAATCTTTTTTTTTTTAAGTCACTAACATAAAGTCACTAACAAGAGGACATTACTCATGTTAGGAATAAGAGAACAGGTTATAGCTTGAAGACCTTAGGACATCATTTTGCCTCACTGAGCTTCATTTTCCTCATCTATTACACAAAGAGTTTAAACCAAATAATTTATAATGTTCTTTCTAGTTCTAAGATGCTATGTTCCTTCTTAGAAATGCTCCATGCTCTGTATATCCTGTTAACTAGCCTCAGTGCTGGCAGAGTGCACTACGTACAGTAAATGCCCAATACGTACTTGTTCAGTGGGTCATTGACTTACCTTTGCTTGAGGCTTTCAGTTTCTCAGAAATTTCAGAGAGTTCCTTTTCAGCATCATTTAACTTTGCAACCTGTAACACCCAAATTAACAGGGTTAGCAAATGTTTTTCTTCTTTCAAAATATGGTAGCTTTTCTGTCTTCCTCCTCTTATTTTCACTATTGTTACAAGGTTTAAGAGGATTCATTCAGAATTCCAAATAAATCTGCATCTTACGGAGTTAACAATTTTCATGTGTTTATTAATTTGAATTAAGTTCTGAATTAACTCAGAATTAAACAAAATGAATGTACAGAACATAGACTGGACATTACTCAAAAGAAAGAACTCAAGGCATTTGTTTTCATTGATGAATCAAAAAAATAGATGTTGGGTAATGTTGTAAAGCTCTGAATACTACTTAATATAAGTGAAAACACATGCTATCTTATGATGATTTCATGAAGGATATACAGTTTAAGACTATTACCAAACTATACTCCTCAAAATTCCTTTCACAACTTGACTGCCAGAAGTCTAAAGTCGATTTCACTTCAGAACGGCCGAATTTGGGACTTTTTCCTTTCTTTTTGTAGGATTAACACCATATCCAAAGAACGCTCTTTCATGGATCAATATCCACCCAGAGGTAGACAGAGTCTCTAGCAGCAAGCCAAACGTTTTCCAAGTTGGGTAAGACTGGTTGTTACTATCAAATTTACAGATCAAGAAAGTTATACTTCAGTACCAGATTTCAATGCTACTGCTTTAAAAATTATAATTATAAAACAAATTTGAATAATACATTATCTTATTTAAAAATTAAACTACCACCACTACTTCTATAAATAAAACTTGCCAATGATTCAAAGGTCTCTGGCTTCTCATCAATTTTCCCAGCTTTCTTCATTCGGTTCAGACGCTTCTTTTCAACCAGGCCAGTCCGATCAAGAAACGTGTCATCATCACTATCATAAAAGTCTTCATCCTCCCAGTTCTTGGCTTTCCTTTTCCGAGATACTAGGAGATAAAACAAATGGTAATGAAATGAGTTAAAAAAAAAAAAAAAAAGAAAAAGTAAAAGAAGACAAGTAGGTAAGCAGCTTAAAATATCACCATCGATTACTGCAAGACTCAACAAGCTGTCAAACCAAATATAAAAACAAAGAGTTAGACCTGGAAGACATTATGCTAAGTGAAATAATTAGAGTAGCCCGATTCAAGAGACAGAAGGTAGAATGGTAATTACCAGGGGCTGAGGGAAGGAAGAATGAAAAGTTAGCATTCAGTGGGTACAAAGTTACATATATGGGAAGATAAGAAACTTCTGAGAGAGATAGTAGTGATGGTTGCACAACAATGTGAATGTATTTAACACACTTAATGCTTACAACGGTAAATTTTATGTTATGTATATTTTACCACCATAAAATAATTAAAACAAAGGGCTAATTTATTTAATGAGCAAGAAGTTCCCAAAAATCAATGAGTAAAAAAAGGAAAAAGATAAACAAGGAAAAGGCTAATAATCCAAAAATTTTAAAAAGGATAATGAAAGCAGTTCACAGAAAAAGAAACATAAGTGGCCAAAAAAATTTTAAAAGATGTTAAACACTTTTTAATAATTAAAAAATACAAATTAAAATAATGAGATACCACTTCTTACCTATAGACTAGAAAAAAACAATGAAAAGATTAATAATGCCCAATTTGGCAAGGGTATGGGGAAATGGACTCTCAAACAGCTGGTGGGAATGTACATTGATACAATCTTCTTGATCACAACATCTGTCAATAATAAAAATAAATCCAATTGACCCAGCAATTCCACTTATAGGAATTTATCCTACAGATATCAACGCAACATTGTTTGTAACAGTGAAAAATCTGGAAAGCTCATCAAGAGGGGACTATGGTAGCTATTACATTTTTTGTCTACCCTATACCATCTTACTCCCCTTGTTCTGGTAAAAGTACCCCTTTCCTTCTAGAAAACTCCTCCCCCATTCCATCTGGATCAGGAGTAGTCAAGTGACCAAAGCCAATCAGTAAGAATCCTCATATTTAGATATAAGGAAAAAAGGGCTCTTTTTCCAATGAGGTTATGAAAGAGGGAAGATATAAATTCTGTAAGAAGCCAGCTCTTCCGCACGGGGTTAAGAATCTATCTGCAATAGATTCTGCATGAGATTCATGCGCTCATGAAACAGATCACACAGATACACACATACAGCTTTTATGGTGTCCTGGTGATACCGAGAGTTCTGGTTTGACAGGACCAGAACTTAACGTTCTGGTGCTGGTTCATGCAGTTCTTCCTTCAATCCTGTAAGCTCCTCTTCCCAGGTTCTGGAGCCAATAACTTTTCTTCCTAAGCTAGTTTGAAGTGGGTTTCTATTATTTACAACCAAAACAGTCCTTATTAATATAAACTTCATAATTTCCAAGTTAAGATGGTACATTGAACATACATATC
>NW_024426774.1:21272897-21334225 GCF_017311325.1 Ursus maritimus | reverse complement strand
TCACTCTTTCCCCATATCCCACTAAAGCTACAGTAAAAAGATTTTTTTAAAAACACTAATCTAAAAATAAATGAATAAAATAATAAGTAAAACAATAAACCAAACAATAAAACAATAAATAAATAAATAAAAATACTAATCTACTGGGGCAGCTGGCTGGCTCAGCTGGTAGAGCATGCAACTCTTGATCTCAGGGTTGTGAGTTTGAGTACCATGTTGGGTATAGAGCTTACTTAAAAAATAAATAAAAATTCTAAATCTACAAAGACAGGGAGAATGGGAGAAGGGATAGCAACACCAAGTTTTTGGAAATTAGAAAGTAGACAGACAAGTAGAAACTAAATTAGCAGAACTAAAAAAGATGAATCCTAAACCAACAGTAAGGAAAGCTGAGAATCAATCTGATGATACTGCAGAATCTACAAAAGGATCTGGAACTGGGGACGGATAGTAGTGCTAAAATAAGCAGAAGTGAGTAAAAAAGCTGGTTGACAAACAGATCCTCCCCCCTGCCTACTTACCTCCTTCCCATCCCCAGAAAAAACCCAGAAGTTAATCTCTAGAAAGGGTAAGACAGAAAGTGTTTGCATTGTGGACTGACCAGTTGAGTTGAGGGCATGGGTACTATATTCTAAAAAATTGTACTGTCCTGAAAATAGGTGAATATTGAGAATCTGCTCAGCCATCTTCCAGCACTTAGCTCTAGAAATTTCATGCAAGAGACTGGAAGATTGTTCTCTGAGGAATCCTGCCAGCAGAAGAGGAAAAACCCGAGAATATTTACATGAGAAGTTCCCCAACAAAAGACCTGTCAACATCATTCTACATTGTTGCTCAAAGTTAATAAGTCCCACGTATATAATCCAAGTTGTCAAACACCTTTTTGGTCCCCAAATAAGAATCTACAACCAAGGACTACACAACTGAGAAACACCTCTAACATGCAGGATAGAGACCACACAAACAAAAAGAAAAGGCAACCTGGAGAGCACAGATTAGCACAGATACTTACAATCCACGAAACAACAATAGTGTATTATGTTTTAAAAATGAATATTCAAGGGCACCTGGGTGGCTCAGTTGGTTAAGCACGTGACTCTTGATTTCAGCTCAGGTCATGATCTCAGGGTCGTGAGATCAAGTCCTGTGCTGGGCTCCGCCTCCCCCTCATGGAGTCTGCTTGAGATTCTCTCTCTCTCCCTCTGTCCCTCCCCCAACTTGCACTCCCACATGCACATGCTCTAATAAATAAATTAAATCTTTAAAAAATTAAATATTCGAGGACAAAAATGAGCCCTGGAAATTAAAATCTTTTTTTTATAATCATATTTTTTTATTATATTATGTTAGTCACCATACAGTACATCCCTGGGAAATTAAAATCTTGATAGCAAAATAGAGAAAGATAAAGCTGCAGAGATCTCCCAGAAAAAACAAAAGACACAGAGATAAAAAAGCAAAGAAAAAAAAAAAGACGAGAAACTTCAGATGGTCAGTCTAAGATGTTCAATATCTAGAAAAATTCCAGAGAGAAAGAGAAAACAAAGGGATGAAATGATTAATGGCATAATTCCAGAAATGTTCCTGAACTGTCAAAGATTTCCAGAGCAGGAGTTCGTGGGTGGCTCAGTCCATTGAGCCTCTGGCTCTTCATTTGGCTCAGGTCATGATCTCATGAGTCATGGGATTGAGCCCTGAGTGGGGCTCTGGGCTCAGCACAGAGTCTGCTTTGTATTCTCTCCCTCTGCTCCTCCCCTGCCCTACTCACTCTCTGTAAAATGGATAAATAAAACCTTAAAAAAAAACAAAAAAAACCCTCCAGACCAAAGGACCCAATAAGTACCTAGAAAAATAGATGAAAATAGACCAACAGAAGGTACATCATAGTTAAGTTTCAGAACCTTGAGAACAAAGGGAAACTGACAAACTTCTAGTGAGGGGGGGGAATGACATATAATTGATCAGGATTCTGAACAGTTTTGGACTGCGAGAGCAACACTGGATATAGATAATAATAGTAATGCCTTCAAAGTTGTGAAGGAAATTATTTTCAATTTAGAGTTCAACTCCCAGCCAAACTAATAACCAAGAGTAAAGCTAGCATAATTATATTTTCAGAATGGAGACTTTTAATAAAGTTTACTTGCTATACATCCTTTCTCAGGAATCCACTGGAGTATGTCCACCAAAACAAGAGAGTAGACCAAGAAAAATGAAAGATGTGAAATCCACTGAAGACTATCATCATCCATACCCTCTACTATTGTATCAGCTTTTTTTTTTTTAAGATTTTATTTATTTATTTTCCAGAGAAAGAGACAGTGAGCAAGCAGGAGGAGCAGCAGGCAGAAAGAGAAGCAGGCTCCCCAAGGAACAAGGAGCCCGATGTGAGACTTGATCTCAGGACCCTGGAATCATGACCTGAGCGGAAGGCAGATGCTTCACTGACTGAACCACCCAGGTGTCAGTCCTGCTGCAGGTCTAGAGAGCAGTAAGCCCTAAAAGAATAGGGCTCTTCAGGAGAAAGGTTTCCAAAAGGGTCAGAACTGATCAATTACTGGGGCGTCTGAGTGGCGCAGTCGTTAAGCGTCTGCCTTCGGCTCAGGGCGTGATCCCGGGGTCCTGGGATCGAGCCCCACATCAAGCTCCTCCGCTATGAGCCTGCTTCTTCCTCTCCCACTCCCCCTGCTTGTGTTCCCTCTCTTGCTGGCTGTCTCTCTCTGCCAAATACATAAATAAAATCTTTAAAAAAAAAAAAAAAAGAACTGATCAATTACTGAATCCGATTGACCATGTGGAAAAATATACTGAAAGGCTATTGAAAGGTGAGAGAAGAGTGACCAAGAGCTATATAATCCAAACACATGAAAAACACGCACAACTATTAACTTTAGGAAAAACAAAAAGAAAAAAACTCGGTTGTGACTAATATTTGCATAAACATAATCATGTAAATACAAAATACAAAAGACAGAGGGAATCATATTGGATAAAAAGCAAGACCCATCGATATGCTGTCTGCAAGAGACCTATTTTAGACCCAAACGCACCTCCAGATTTAAAGTGAGGGGGTGGAGGGATGCTTAGGTGGCTCAGTTGATTAAGCATCTGCCTTCAGCTCAGGTCATGATCCCAGGTTCCTGGGATCAAGTCCCACATCAGGCTCCCTGCTCAGCGGAGAGCCTGCTTCTCCCTCTCCCTCTGCCTGCCGCTCCCCCTGCTCTCACTCTGACAAATAAATAAGTAAATAAATAAAATCTTCAAGATAAATAAATAAAATGAGGGGGTGGAAAAGAATTTACCAACCTAATGGACATCAAAAGAAAGCTGGGGTGGCTATCCTTATATCAGACAAATTAGATTTTAAACCAAAAACTGTAATAGGAGATGAGGAAGGACACTATATCATAATTAAAGGATCCATTCAACAAAAAGATCTAACAACTGTAAATATTTATGCCCCTAACATGGGAGCAGCCAATTATATAAACCGATTAATAATAAAATTAAAGAAACACATCAATAGGGATACAATAATACCAGGGGGCTTTAACCCCTCCTCACTGCAATGGACAGATCATCTAAGCAGAAGATCAACAAGGAAACAAGGGCTTTGAATGACACACTGGACCAGATGAACTTTACAGATATATTCAGAACATTCTATCCTAAAGTAACGGACTACACATTCTTCCCAAGTGCACATGGAACTTTCTCCAGAATAGATCCATACAGGGTCACAAATCAGGTCTCAACTGATACCAAAGGACTGGGATCAACCCCTGCATATTTTCAGACCACAATGCTTTGAAACTAGAACTCAATCACAAGAGGAAATCTGAACTTAAACACATGGAGGCTAAAGAGCATCCTACTAAAGAATGAATGGGTCAACCAGGAAATTAAAGAAGAATTTTAAAAATTCATGCAAACAAATGAAAATGAAAACACAACTCTTCAAGACCTTTGGGATGTAGCAAAGGCAGTCCTGAGAGGAAGTATATAGCAATACAAGCCTTTCTCAAGAAACAAGAAATACAACCTAACCGTACACCTAACGGAGCTGGAGAAAGAACAGCAAATAAAACCTAAACCCAGCAGGAGAAGAGAATTAATAAAGATGAGAGCAGAAATTAATGAAATAGGGGCGCCTGGGTGGCACAGCGGTTAAGCGTCTGCCTTTGGCTCAGGGCATGATCCCGGCGATCTGGGATTGAGCCCCACATCAGGCTCTTCCGCTATGAGCCTGCTTCTTCCTCTCCCACTCCCCCTGCTTGTGTTCCCTCTCTCGCTGGCTGTCTCTATCTCTGTCAAATAAATAAATAAAATCTTTAAAAAAAAAAAAAAAGAAATTAATGAAATAGAAACCAAAAGAACAGTAGAACAGATCAACCAAACTAGGAACTGGTTCTTTGAAAGAATTAATAAGATCAATAAAACCCTGGCCAGACTTACCAAAAAGAAAAGAGAAAGGACCCAAATAAATAAAACCATGAATGAAAGAAGAGAGATCATAACCAACACCAAAGAAATGCATACAATTGTAAGAACATATCATGAGCAACTATATGCCAACAAACTAGGTAATCTGGAAGAAGTGGATGCATTCCTGGAGACATATAAACTACCAAAACGGAAACAGGAAGAAATAAAAACCTGAAAAGACAAATAACCAGCAAGGAAACTGAAGCCATAATCAAAAATCTCCCAACAAACAAGAGTCCAGGACCAGAGGGCTTCCCAGAGGAATTCTACCAAACATTTAAAGAATTAATACCTATTCTTCTGAAGTGATTTCAAAAAATTGAAATGAAAGGAAAATTTCCAGACTCCTTCTATGAGGCCAGTATTACCTTGATCCCAAAACCAGACAAAGATTCCACCAAAAAAGAGAACTACAGACCAATATCCCCGATGAACATGTATGCAAAAATTCTCACCAAGATACTAGCCAATAGCATCCAACAGTACATTAAAAGGATTATTCACCACGACCAAGTGGGATTTATTCCTGGGCTGCAAAGGTGGTTCAACATCCGCAAATCAATCAATGTGATACACTACATTAATAAAAGAAAGGACAAGAACCACATGATCCTCTCAATAGATGCAGAAAAAGCATTTGACAAAGTACAGCATTCTTTCCTGATTAAAACTCTTCACAGTGTAGGGATAGAGGGAACATAACTCAATATCATAATAGCCATCTACAAAAAGCCCACAGCGAATATCATTCTCAATGGGGAAAAACTGAGCGCTTTTCCCCTAGGGTGAGGAACAAGACAGCAATGTCCACTATCACCACTGTTGTTCAATATAGTACTAGAAGTCATAGCCTCAGCAAACAGAAAACAATAAGAAATAAAAGGCATCCGAATCGGCAAAGAAGTCAAACTCTCACTCTTCGCAGATGACATGATACTCTGTCATGTGGAAAACCCAAAAGACTGCACCCCTAAATTGCAAGAACTCATACAGGAATTCAGCAATGTCACAGTATATAAAATCAATGCACAGAAATCAGTTGCAGTTCTATGGAAATCAGTTGCATTTCTATACACCAACGAGACAGAAGAAAGAGAAATTAGGGAGTTGATCCCACTTACAATTGCACCCAAAACCTAAGATACCTAGGAATAAACCTAATCAAAGAAGCAAAGGATCTGTACTCAGAAAAATATAGAATACTCATGAAAGAAATTGAGGAAGACACAAAGAAATGGAAAAGCGTTCCATGCTCATGGATTAGAAGAACAAATATTGTTAAAATGTCTATGCTACCTTGAGCAATCAATATATTCAATGCAAACCCTATCAAAATATCATCAACTTTTTTCACAGGGCTGGAATAAATAATTCTAAAATTTGTATGGGACCAGAAAAGACCCTGAATAGCCAAAGGAATGTTGAAAAAGAAAACCAATGCTGGTGGCATCATAATTCCGGACTTCAACCTCTATTACAAAGCTGTAGTCATCAAGACAGTATGGTATTGGCACAAAAACAGACACATAGAACAATGGAACAGCATAGGGAATCCAGAAATGGACCCTCAACTCTATCGTCAACTAATCTTCGGCAAAGAAGGAAAGAATATCCAGTGGAAAAAAGTCTCTTCAACAAATGGTGTTGGATAAATTGGACAGCCACATGCAGGAGAATGAAACTGGACCATTTTCTTATACCATACACAAAAATAAACTCAAAATAGATGAAAGACCTAAATGTGAGACAGGAATCCATCAAAATCCTAGAGAGCACAGGCAGCAACCTTTGTGATCTCGGCTACAGCAACTTCTTGCTAGACACATCTCCAAAGGCAAGGGAAACAAAGGCAAAAATGAACTATTGGGACTTCATCAAGATAAAAAGCTTTTGTACAGCAAAGGAAACAGTTGACAAAACCAAAAGACAACCAACAGAATGGGAAAAGATATTTGCAAATGAGTATCAGATAAACGGCTAGTATCCAAAACCTATAAAGAACTTCTCAAACGCAACACCCAAAGAACAAATAATCCAATCAAGAAATGGGCAGGAGACGTGAACAGACATTTCTCTAAAGAACTGAAATGCCTGGGTGGCTCTGTCGTTAATTGTCTGCCTTCGGTTCAGGTCATGATCCCAGGGTCCTGGGATCGAGTCCTGCATCGGGCTCCTTGCTCAGTGGGCAGCCTGCTTCTCCTTCTGCCTCCGCCCCTTCCCCTGCTTGTGTGTGCTCTCTCTCTCTGTCAAATAAATAAAATCTTAAAAAAAAGAAGACACACAAATGGCCAACAGACACATGAAAAAATGCTCAACATCACTCGGCATCAGGGAAATACAAATAAAAAAACCACAATGAGATACCACCTCACATCTGTCAGAATGGCCAAAATAATAAGTAAGGGAACGCCAGATGTTGGTGAGGATGCAGAGAAAGGGGAACCCTCTTACACTGTTGGTGGGAATGCAAACTGGTGCAGCCACTCTGGAAAACAGTATGGAGGTTCCTCAAAAGTTGAAAATAGAACTACCCTATGATCCAGCAATTGCACTACTAGGGATTTACCCCAAACAATCACATACAAACATAGTGATCTGAAGGGGCACCGCTCCCCAGTGTTTATAGCAGCAATGTCTACAATGGCCAAACTATGGAAAGAGCCCAGATGTCCATCAACAGATGAATGAATAAAGAAGATGTGGTGTATATATATATATAATGGCATATTACTCAGCCATCAAAAAAATGAAATTTTGCTATTTGAAACTACATGGATGGAACTAGAGGGTATTATGCTAAGCGAAATAAGTCAATCAGAGTAAGACAATTATATGATCTCACTCATATGTGGACCTTAAGAAACAAAACGGAGGAGCATAGGGAAAGAGAGGAAAAAATAAAATGACAAAATCAGAGAGGGAGACTAGCCATAAGAGACTCTTAATCATAGGAAACAAACTGAGGGTTGCTAGAGGGGAGGGGATGGGGGATAAGGTAACTGGGTGGACATTAAGGAGGGCACGTAATGTAATGAGCACTGAGGATAAGACTGATGGATCACTGACTACCTCTGAAACTAATAATACATTATATGTTAATTAATTGAATTTAAATAAAAATAAACAAAAAATAAAATAAATGACTCAAAATAAAGTAGCACACTCTTCCTTTTGGGAAATATGGATATTTTTATAAATGTCAAAAGAAATAATTGAAAGAGTTTAAAAGACTTCCTTCTAAGGTTGAAGACTGAGGAGAGGCAGGGCAAGGAACAGGTATATTTTGTTATAAGCCTTTGGTAGTTTTAAACTATACCTAAGTTACTTTGCAATAATAAAAACTACTTTTAAAATAAACAAAAATATAGCATAAGCCTTTATTAATAAATGATGATATAACCAGACAGGTTTTTAAAATGAGATAAATTTAATGCAATCACATAGGTAATATCCATGATACATTCTTACGTGAAAAATATAAGTATGAAAGAGTATAAGTAATATAAATGTATTTGTGTATGAGTATTTGCTTTTTATTAAAGGATCTAGTTCTGAACACATGAAACTGTCTAGGAGAATATAAACAATGGCTTTCTGTGGGTACTGAGATATGGAATCTTTTGTTTTCACTTCATAGAATTCTAGACAATTTACACTTTCCCCCTAGAAGATAGTTAATCGCCTTCTGTGTTAAATTTTCCTTTCTTCTTTCTTTTTCTTTCTGTCTCTGTCAGAAGAGACATCTCTTTGTATCTCTCTTCCTACCTCCCTCCCTCCCTCTCTTTCATTCTTTCAAGGAAAAGAAGCATTCCCACATACCTGCCTCCTGCCGCAGCAATCCCAAAGTATCAAGGATTCGACAAGCTTCCAGTGAACACTGGATCATTGCTTCTTTTTTCTTTCCTGAATGAATGGCCTCAGCTACCAGCTGTTTTCCAGTTGAATCATCCACAGGTAATCTGTATTGGTTTGGAGGGAATCATAGTACAGTACTAAGCTCCAATTCTCATGGGAAAAAAAAAAAACCTAATATGCTGTGATAATAGTAATTTTTTGACATGCCTTTTTTTTTTTTTTCGGTATCAATAATTATTTTATTTTATTTTTTTTTTTTTTAAATGATTTTTTATTATATTATGTTAGTCACCATACAGTACATCCCCGGTTTCCGATGTAAGGCTCGATGATTCATTAGTTGTGTATAACACCCAGTGCACCATGCAATACGTGCCCTCCTTACTACCCATCACCGGTCTATCCCATTCCCCCACCCCCCTCCCCTCTGAAGTCCTCAGTTTGTTTCTCATAGTCCATAGTCTCTCATGTTTCATTCCCCCTTCTGATTACCCCCCCTTTCTTTATCCCTTTCTTCCCCTACCAATCATCCTAGTTCTTATGTTCCATAGATGAGAGAAATCATATGATAGTTGTCTTTCTCTGCTTGACTTATTTCACTTAGCATTATCTCCTCCAGTGCTGTCCATGTTGTAGCAAATGTTTGACATGCCTTTTTAATCTCTCCATTCATCTTGCTCTATCTTGCCAAGGTCGGACTTCAAATCTTTTCCTTATACCTCTCACCCACCCCACCCCACTGGCCAAATTATCAAGGCCCAAATTCAAGAACAGCCTAAAAATAAGGCTGAAGTTACTCTTTGGGTTTGTTGTCTATAACGTGAAATTGACCACTTTTCAGAAATGGACATTAATGAGAACAGAACATACCTCACCCTACAGAGCCAAGTGCTATGTCCCTGTTCATCAAATTCATATTCTAATTCTTCTCCTGTGGGAGGAAGAAAGACAAAACAATTTTAATAATATCTGAAAACTACTAGTTGAGAAAAACGGAAAAGAGAGGAAAGGTTAAATAAGAATATCAAGTTCCCATACCACACTGAACACTAAATTTCAAAATGTTTCACTGCTTATTCCTAGGGATTATCATCTGATAATAAAACTAGGATGAGCCTAGGGAGCATGGGTGGCTGGCTTAGTCAGTTAAGTGGCCCACTCTTGATTTTAGGTCAGGTGGTGATCTCAAGGTCCTGGGATAAAGCCCCGTGTTGGGATCTGCACTCAGCAGGGAGTCTGCTTCAGGAAATGTCTCTCTCCCTCTGACCCTCCCCCTGCTTGCTCTCTCACTTTCTAAAATATATAAATAAACCTTTTAAAAAAAATTAGGATGAACTTGAGGCATAGAAAAGCAAACTCAGATCAAAACAATCAACTCTCCAAAAATAGCTCTGTCCACTATATAGCACCTTTCACACTTATTTAAGTTGTAAATGTAAGCTGTTAACTTGTCACAATTGCCTGGTTTTTAAAAGCATAAATATTAAGTGCAGAATGCAACCAGTTCATATATATATTCATACACACACACACAGATGTTCTCTCAAAGCAGCTCTACTGAAACAATCCTCTGTGGAAACATTCATTAAATCATATAACGTGGACATCTATGTTAAGATTTACAAAAGATCAGATGAATTGGAAACAAAAAAATTTAAGAAGTTAGGTCAATCTCCCCACCACCCAAGTCTAGGATCTTTTCAGAAGACTGAGACTAGTCAAAAAAAAAAAAAAAAAAGCAGTCCCTTTTTTCCAAGATAAGACTAACAGGACTTTTACTAGTTTTCAAAATAAACCTGAAGCAATCGACCACAAGGGCAAGAACTGATTAAGGAGAACAGCAGATAAAATACAGCATTTCTAAGTACCCTGAAGATCTACAAAACAACACTGCTATGGATACCTTTTACTGGCAGGGTCAGAATCTGTTTACATACCTTCTCGGTCAAAAAAACCTTGGAGAGCCTTTTTTGGATCCTTTATATAAAAGGCCTCCCTTTCCTGCTGAAACTCTAAGACAATGGGGTTCTCTTCAGCCTCATCTTCTACAGCATCTTCTCCTACAGGGAAAGAAAGAAAAGATAGACATAGGAAGAGACTGTCTTAATGATACCCACTTTCCACTCAGCCTGCATAAAGATATAGTTATCAATGAAAAGAAAGGTGGGGGATGGGGGGAAGGGGGCAAACACAAAATCAACAGTATAAATATCTTTAGTTTTTCTAAATTGTGTGACAAATTAAAACTTGTTTTCATGGCACCTTGTTGTTGTTGTTTTTTCTCCATCACTATATTTTAAAAACAAAATTACCTACCACATTGTCCATAGAAAAAAAAATCTAAGCTTCTTGGCCTGGCATTCCTGCTCTCTATCACCGGGGTCTAATACTCTGTCTCCAATATAACTTCTTAATATTTACAGTATCTGTCAAGTAGACTAGTCTACTCATTACTCCCTTAAAATCATCAATCCTTCCCTGAAAACCATTCTCAACACTCAGCTTCCTGGGGCCTAATTTTCCTTTCCTTCAAGTTCCAGCTCAAGACCGGTCTGTTTGTAAACTTAAAAACTTTTCCAAATTTTAAGTCAGGGTTGCCCAACAGAAATATAATAAAAGCCATACATGAAGTGTTTCATTTTCGGGGTGCCTGGGTGGCTCAGTCAGACTCCTATCTCTCCCTCTCCTTCTGCCCCTCCCCCTGCTCACGCCCATTCTCTCTCTCAAAAAATAAATAAAATCTTTTAAAAAAGAAGTTTTTCATTTTCTAGTAGCCACATTAAAAAGGAGAAACGGGTAAAATTACTATCATGTAATCAGTATAAAAATATTATGAATATTTTACATTATTTTTTTACACTAAGTCTTTGAAATCTAGAGTGTAGTTTGGACTAGCCATTCTGTAAGTGCCCAATACCTACATGTGGGTAATGGCCACCATACTCGACAGTGCAGGTCTAAATTCTCAGTGATTACTCCCTTCTCTGAACCCTCACTCTGGCGTACTTATGGTTTCTAGCTTTTGTTTGGCACTTACAAAAGTAATTTCACAATATTTATCCAGTCTTCCCAATGACATATTAAGGCCCTCTTCTTTTTATATTCCTAGTTCCTGAATACCCATCCTCCAAAATGCCTGACATTATGGAAAATTCAATTTATTCCTCTGGCTAAGGGACAAGCTTTCTCTGATTAGCTATTTCACATTTCAGGGAATTTACATAAAGTACAAAAAATTAGAGGGACTATCCTATACTGAACATTCCATGTTATTTGATTGAATATAGTTCCATCCCCCCAGTGATGATAATCAAGGTACTATATATATCTATAGATATAGATATATAGATATATATATGCATAATATATATATGGTAAAAATAATAAATTAGTTGTGCGCTGAGGAAGAGTTTTGAACAAGGAAGTGCGCTGTAAAACGCATTAAAAGAAATTCATAGTGCCCATAATTCAATTTTTGGACATCAGACAAGCTAACAAATCTCTGTGGGTTTTGGTAATCTCATGTCCAAATTGTATTTGTCTCACCTATCTCAAAAAGTCATGAAAAGCTGTATGACCACTAGTCATGAATTTAAAATATTAACCTGGGCAGCAATTTTAATTTCTTACCCATTCCCCAGGTGCAGCCCACTTCATCATCTTGACTACTAGTATTTCTCTTCCTTTCAGTGGTATCCTCTTCTTCCTCATCCGAGTCTTCTCCTAACATCTGCTTCTCCAACATCATTTGCTGCTGCTTGCGCAATTCCTTCAGTTGCGTTACCGTCAACTCGGATTCTGCCTCTCGGTCTTCCTCTGGTCCCTGATGAACCAAGCGAAAGAATGATTCTTTCGGAGTTCTGGATTGTTGGAGTCACTTTCAGAAACACGGCAATGCGCAGAGAGGTCTGGAGAGGGGCCAGACTCCTCCACTTTTGTCATCGCTGACCGGGAGAATCTCCTTCCTCAGTGAAAGTTTAAGGAGCTCTGGAAGCCAGCCCGGTGCACTCCAGAGATTGCAATCCTCGATTTTTCTACTTACCTGAAGAAGAAAGAGCCGGGTGCTGCCTCCAAAGCGAAGAACATGCCCGACGTGGACGCGACAATAGGTGCGGGGTGGGATGCGGGTTTTGTTAAGAAAAGTGCCGTGGGTGCTTCCCAGATCGTAAAGATAGAAGCCCGGCCCGTGGCCGTCGCTTTCTTCTTCGAGGCCCGACGCCCTGTGCTGCAGCACGGCGTGGTACCGGGACACCGAAGGGTGCTCCAGGCACACGTCGCAGCTAGACAGCCTCCCGAAAAGGCAGCAACTCGTCCCTTTCAAGCTGCGGGTGCCAAGGATGGTGCCGCCCTTGAGTGTCTCTAGGCTGTAGGGGGCCGTCGCGGGGCCACCCCACGGCGGCTCTTGGTAAGGGGGAGCCCGGACCGGGCCGCCAAGGGAAGGAGCCGCTGTGGGGGGCCGCGGCTGCTCCTTCGGTGGACTCCTGTTGCCCCCGCTGTCCGGCCGGGCTGGCGGGGCGTCAGGCTCCCCGGAATCGGGCTCTAGCGACGCCGCGGGCCTTTCCTTCTTCACCTCCTCAGGGTTTGGAGGATTGGTGGCCGGGGCCTTGCCGCGCACCACCGGGGGCACCGGCAGGGTTGGTTTCTTGAAGTCGTCACTGAGCTCTTGCAAAGCCAGAGGCTCGGACTGAGATGGACTATCAGCCATCCTCAGTCAGATGCAGTCTCGAAATCCGTTCCGGGAAACCTCCCCCTTCGGTCTCTAAGTTCCTCTCCACGTCTTTGTTTCTCCCTCTCCTTCTCTCTTTCTCTCTGCTCCCAGAGACTTCTCTGGGCAACGATAGCGGAGTTACTCCTTCGCCACCCACAGCGTTACGAAGAAGTGAATATCACGGGAAGGAAAAACAAAAAAAAAAAAACGGTCGAGGTGCTGTGAGAACGGGGACATCTTTAGAGGTTGCAACCGGATTGTAATAACTTCCTGTGGCAAACCCTGATTAAGAAGAAGCGCTTCCGGCAGCCTAGGACCACTAATCAACAAGTCAGCCTTCCGGGCCTGGTGCGACCCTCGCCTTAGGCCTTTCAGAGTCGGTCGTATGGGAGTCCAGCCCAGCTCCTGCGACGCGGCAGTGAACAGTCGTGCTTCCTTGCCTCGGTCCAGATCCAGACCTCCTCGTCTCCCGGCCGCCTCCGGCATCGTGTGACTACGGGACCCTGCGCCTGCTGTCCGTGACCAAGGAGGCCCCGAAGGATCTGAGTATTCTTTGAACTTGCTGCTTATTCTTCGTGCTCTTTTCGGTGAAATTAGGGAAATTAAATTAAATTAAATTAAATTAAATTAAATTAAATTAAAATTTGGGGGGAGTCCCTTCGTTGATCCGTTTTTTTGTTCATTGTTTTGATTGTTTTGTTTTTCCGAAACCAATTATTGAGACTGCATACTGTAGTGGTTAAGAGCACAGACTCTGGAGCCTGTCTTGATTTTCTCCCTCCGTCATTTGTGACATTGGGCAAGACAGTGGGCCTCAGCTTCCACATCTAAAAAATGGGATAGTTGGGGAAATTGAATTAAACAATAAAGTCAAAGCCTGGCGCACAGTATGTACTTGATAAATGCCAGTTACACTGTGTGCCAAACACGGTACAAATATCATGGTTGTGGGGGGTTGATGGGAGGATAAACTCGATTGAGGTAAGTCCTAGTTTAAGTCCAGGTAGAAACGCTGTGGTGGAGACATGGGAAGTGCTGTGAGAATATAATGAAGGGAGATTTACTGGGGAGGTAATGGAGACTGGTGACTTAAACTATACTTAAGAGTGAATACAAGTCTGCCAGGGATGTGGTGGGTGACAGGGCATTTCTGGCAGAGATCACAACTTAAAGGGTCAACTGGAAATACATGACATTCTCAAGAAACTGAGTAGCATGATATTGTTAGAACTAGGTTGGTGATTTCCTCCAGGAAGCTCCCTCTTTGTGCTTCCACTGCACCATGTCTGTGTCTCTGGGACAGCCCTTACTGCACACTTTCATACTGAACTGTTGTTTATATTTCTCTCCCTCACATCAGGTCAGGGATCTTGCAGTGGTCTTTGTCTCCTTCCATAATGCCTGGCATTTGATAAACATTTGTTGAACTTGAAGAGACATATGGGCAATGAATCTGGAAAGGTGGGTTGAAGCCAGATTGCAGATTTTGATGAATAGTAGGCCCAAGAATTCTGGCTGACTTTTTCCAATAGGCAACGAGAAGCCATTTGATCTGAGTTTTTAAAAGATTCAGTCTAGCGGCACTGCAGAATAGATTAGCTACAAGGAGAGACTGGAGTAAGGGATATGAATTAGGAAGCAGCAGAAATCACTCAGATTCTTCCCTATATGTGTCAGAAGTTGAATGCATAAGACTGTTTAGATTACTGGTCAATAAATCTTTCCATCAGGACCAGGGAAAAGGTTGCCTATGTTTGACACACACAAAGTAAGAACCACCACCTCTTCCTATCTTTAACTCTACTCCCCTTTCTCCTACTGATTCAGAACAGAGGTGTCAAGATACTCTGAAAAATATTCCAGGTCTCATTTAAGTATCTTGCCTTGCAAATTGTTCAGGACTGAGCATGATGACAGTTCTAGTAATGAATTAGTGGGGTGAGATGGAAAGCATGGACACTAGTGCTCCCAATACTACTGGAGCAATTAGTCTACTAATGATCCAAATTCCAGTCAGTCCAGTAGGAATGTCATTGTATGTGACTGTGATGACTGGCATCTAACAGTTGTATTTCTCTTAATTTCTTCAGGGAGAACATCTTTGGTCCTCCAATGTTGCTGACACTGACATTTTCTGAGTGGTCTTGAACAGCCTACTTTTTATGTAAATAACTGGCTAGACTTCATATTTTTCACTACAGAAGCCTATAACCTAGAGATTTAAAAGCACTGCTTTTAGGTTACTACTACATTTAGCTTGAAATTTCTGCCTTTCTTATTCCAAAATGTTGAGATACTGGGGAGAGATACCAATCTCATCAAGCCAGACCAACAGAAGTTCCTTTGATTTGCTCCCACGGGAGTTCCGTCTCGTGGAAGTGCATGACCCACCCCTGCACCAACCCTCAGCCAACAAGCCCAAGCCCCCCACAATGTTGGACATCCCCTCAGAGCCGTGCAGCCTCACCATCCATACTATCCAACTGATCCAGCACAACCGACGTCTGCGCAATCTCATTGCCACAGCTCAGGCCCAGAGTCAGCAACAGACGGAAGGTGTAAAGACTGAAGAGAGTGAACCTCTTCCCTCTTGCCCTGGGTCACCTCCTCTTCCTGATGACCTTCTGCCTTTAGACTGTAAGAATCCCAATGCACCATTCCAGATCCGGCACAGTGACCCAGAGAGTGACTTTTATCGGTAAGACAAGGCTTTGCTAGATCTTCCTTTTCTCAAAAAATCTTCACAACAGCACTGTTAAGCATGTAATAATATTTCCATGAAGAAACTGAGGATAAGGGTAATTGATATGGCCGAAGTTGCTCAGGTAATTAGTAAGAAGTCTAAGACTCGAATCCTGATCTTCCAAATCCAGAGTCTGTATCTTTTATTTTTGATGTAGCAAATATTTATTGAGTGCCTACCACATGCCAAACACTTCCCTAGGAACAGGGTACTACACTAGTATGTAAAATAAACCATGGCCTCAGTCCTCAGAGCGTAGTCTTTCTGTTTAATTTGAAATGTATATTATGGGTTTAGCTCAGTGTCCTCAAATTGAGATTCATGGACTTATTCTCATATTATTAGGAATCCATAAGTTCTATATAAGAAATTTTAAATTGTGTACAGTTGACCCTTGAATACCATGAGTTTAAATTGTGTGGGTCCACTTACATGTGGATGTTTTCACAGTACAGTGCTATAAATGTATTTTCCTTATGATTTTCTTAATAACATTTTTCCTCTAGCTTTACTGTAAGAATATAGTATATAGAACATATAACATACAAAATAAGTGTTAATTGACTGTGTATGTTATCACTAAGGCTTCCAGTCAATAGTAGGCTATTAGTCATTGGGGTGCCTGGCTGGGTTAGTCAGAAGAGCATGTGACTCTTGATCTCGGGGTTGGGAGTTCAAGCTCTATATTGGGTATGGAGATTACTAAAAAAATAAAATACACTTTTTAAAAAAAATTTTTATTTGAGTGAAAAAGAGAGAGCACGAGAAGGAGAAGGGTCAGAGGGAGAAGCAGACTCCCCACTAAGCGGAGAGGCTGACAAGGGGCTTGATCCCGGGACTCTGGGCTCATGACCTGAAGGCAGAAGCTCAACCTACTGAGCCACCCAGGCGCCCCTAAAATAAAGTGAAATTTAAAAAAAGATTAAAAAGTAGGCTATTAGTCATTAAGTTTGGGGGAGTCAAAGCTGTTTGTGGATTTTCAACTGCACAGGGGGTTGGTACCCCTAACTCCCACATTGTTCAAGGGTCCACCTATATTTTCATTTTGATAACATCACTTAAGAAATAATATAAAAATGTTCTTGATCCTTGCTACACAAAATCTGGTCTGAGACTAGCAGCATCAACATCACCTGGGAACTTACTAGGAATTCAGAGTCTCAGGCTCTACCCAGCCTGCTGAATCAGAATCTTTATTTTAACAAGATCTCCAGAAGATTCGTATGTCTGTTTAAGTTTGAGAAGCCCTGTTCCATATCTTCTGAATGGCTCCCTTATAACCTAATGCTACTATTGGGTTTCAGTATGTAAGTTTGCATTTGGTGCCAAAGAATTACTTTTTTCTTTTCATTTTGAAATTTGTCAGACCAAAGAAAAATTTAAATAAGTACAAGAAATGCCCAAATACTCTTTACCAGGATTCACCAATTGTTAACAGTTTGCCACATTTATTTTCTCTCACATATGTATAAGCATGTATACACATATACACACATAAATATATGTGTAACATAAACACATACACACTTTTTTTACCAAATATTTTAAAGTTGCACATATCCCAGTATTTCATCCCTTAATTCTCAAGCATTCCTTCACCCCTAAATTCTTCACCTTATTCTAAGAATAAGGAAAATTTCCTACATAATCCTAATACCATTATCACACCAACGTCAATGAACACTAATTAAGTAATATCATTTAATAAGT
This sequence comes from Ursus maritimus, assembly GCF_017311325.1. Taxonomy (NCBI): domain Eukaryota; kingdom Metazoa; phylum Chordata; class Mammalia; order Carnivora; family Ursidae; genus Ursus; species Ursus maritimus. The sequence continues at coordinate 21,316,724 of NW_024426774.1, read as the reverse complement.
CCCCATATTCAGATTTCTCCAGTTGTCTCCAAAATATCTTTTGTAGATATATTTTTCCCTAACCCAGAACCCAACAAAGATTCATGAATTGCATTTGGTTGTTTAATATCTTTTCTTTTTTAAATTAATTTATTTGAGAGAGCGAGAGAGAGTGTGTGTGAGCAGGGGGCCAGGGCAGAGGGAGTGGGAGAGAGAGAATCCCAGAGCAGACTCCCCGTTGAGCAAGGAGCCTGACTTGGGGCTCAGTCCAGTGATCCTGAGATCATGACCGGAGCCGAAACTGAGAGTCAGATGCTCAACCGAGACACACAGGCGCCTCTGTTTAGTGTATTTTAAGCCAAAATTCTCCTTCCTCCTTTTTTAAAAAACATGATAATTAATCTTTTTTTTTTTTTTTAAGATTTTATTTATTTATTTGACAGAGATAGAGACAGCCAGTGAGAGAGGGAACACAAGCAGGGGGAGTGGGAGAGGAAGAAGCAGGCTCACAGCGGAGGAGCCCAATGTGGGGCTCGATCCCACAACGCCGGGATCACGCCCTGACCGAAGGCAGACGCTTAACCGCTGTGCCACCCAGGCGCCCCAGATAATTAATCTTTTTTAAGAGTTCAGGTCATTTAGAATGTAGAATGTCCCACTCACTGGATTTGCTGATTATTTCCTCAAGATCAGATTCAGGTTAAACATGTTTGTAACACTTATTGCATCTGCTATTGATGAAAATAGTTACTATTTTAATTTTCCCAAATTAATGAGAAAAGAACAGAAATGGACTTAATCTGTAAGGGTTGCAGTTGGGCCAAATGAAGACCAGATGATATCCTGGTGCACTGTATAATTGAAGGTTCTGAAGTCCTTGGAATAGTGAAAAAGGCAGGGACAGCTATCATTACATGCATGGCATATGTTCGTATAGACATGGCCAGCTTCAAAAAACTTGCTCCGTACTGATCAGTACCATATTTACATTTTGAAGACAATTTAGTTTTAACAAAATAATATTGTCCATCATATTAAAATGATACTTTTGTTTAGAATTTTATAGTTTTGCATCAAACTTCTAATTTTATCCATTTACGTCCTTTGTCAGAGGGAGGCAGAAGATAGGAATTTTCAGGAGACAGGTAAATACTTAGAAGTTTGTTATTTTTAGGAGATCAGACAGCTTTTTGAAATTTTTTCTTAGATTAAGATTTCTACAGCAGTGATTAGGAACAAAATGGTGTATTATGAAGAACATGGGATCTGAAGTCAGAAGCTCCACCTTCTGGGGTGCCTGGGTGGCTTAGATGGTTAAGTGTCTGCCTTCGGCTCAGGTCATGCTCTCCAAGTCCTGGGATCGAGCCCCAGGTAGGGCACCCAGCTCAGCAGGGAGTCTGCTTCTGCCTCTCCCCTGCTCATGCTCTCTCTCTCTGTCTCAAATGAATAAATAAAATCTTTAAAAAAAAAAAAAAAGAAAAGAAAAGCTCTACCTTCTGATAATACCAAAACAACTTCTGGTAGTTCCACGCCTCTGAACCTCAGTTTCTCAAACCCGCCAAATGGGAATCATTAAATGGACCTACTACCCATTTCTTTGCATAGGATAGGATAAAAATGCCTTGTAAACTGTATATATTTTAAATTGCTTTCTTAAAATTGAGTTGCTTTCCCAGTTTTACAAATGGTTTTTTGTAGTTGTGTAAGAATCTCCTGATTGGGACTTTGAATTTCTGAACGCCAAGTGTCGTCCAGCATATGAGGAAACTATGTTGTGGTGAAATAGAGCTGTTACCTGAGCTACGCTGTTACATTTTATTATATCCTAAAAGTGATCAAAATTGAGCAGTTGGTAAAAGGAAACCTCCTATTGACCTGATATTTTTTTATATTGTTCACTGTCGATGTGTATTGCCTATTAAGAGTTTATGTAATTGGAGGAGCTTAGAGATGACTGACTTGCTGAGACATGCCTTGGCAGCAGCAAGATGAAACTGGGCTCTGTAACCACAGAGAATTCCCCTAGAAAGCTGAGCCGGTGGTTCAACTGAAATTATAAAACGCGTAGGGAGACAGGACAGGTCACCCCTTGGCATGAGCACTAATAACACTGCCGTGTCTCCCCTTTCAGCGGGAAGGGGGAGCCTGTGACTGAACTTAGCTGGCACTCCTGCCGGCAGCTCCTCTACCAGGCAGTGGCCACAATCCTGGCCCACGCAGGCTTCGAGTGTGCTAATGAAAGTGTCCTGGAGACCCTCACCGATGTGGCACATGAGTATTGCCTTAAATTCACCAAGTTGCTGCGCTTTGCTGTGGATCGAGAAGCCCGGTTGGGGCAGACTCCTTTCCCTGACGTTATGGAGCAAGTATTCCACGAAGTGGGCATTGGCAGCGTGCTGTCCCTCCAGAAGTTCTGGCAGCACCGCATCAAGGACTATCACAGTTACATGCTACAGGTGAGGTCACCCTGTGAGAACTGGGTAAAGATGTGTAATCCAGGGGTGTTCAGCTGCATCCCACACTTGCCCTAGAGAGCAGAGCATGGGGTCTTGGAACAGAGTGGATTTGACCTGCTCTCCTCATGGCCCTGGTTGTGTTCCACTGGCTTCCTCACTGACCTGGCCAGCCCCTGGGGCCTCTTTTAGTCAACGAGTGGCCCCATTTATTGATAACACTTCTGCTGGAAGAAATTATAGACAGGAATATGGAGTCTGAGAGAATGTGGTTAGCATGCTTTAGTCAACAAATACTTACTGAGTGTCTACTGTGAGTCAGGCACTGTGGGAGACAGGAGTTAGTAAGACAAGTTCCTGGAGCTTGCATTCTTGAGCAGGAAACAAAAACAAATAAATAATGATCAAAACAATTTTGGATGGCGTCAGGTGCTATGAAAAGCAAAACCAAACAGAATGAGGTGATAACTGCCCAAGGGTAGAGTAAGGGGTAGAGATACCATTTTTGGTTACAGCCAGAAATATCTAATCTCTTCAACCCTTGTGGCCTTATGCAAATCATTTGTTCATTGCTTGGTTTCCCCAAATCTAAAATATGATAAGGAATTTTTAACACCCCACAAAAAAAGTCTTGACTAAATGATCCAAATTTTCTACACCATTCATTATCTACGTTATCTACATAGGGTACCTTTGTCAACTGTTAGTTTTTACAGCCATTTAAAAATGTGATCTTTTGTCCCCATTCTGATTTATCTTTAACAAAGTCTCTTTTACCTTTATGTAACTTTTAATTAATGATACACAGACTCTCTGCTAAACAACTTTTCTTTACATGTCTCTGTCATTTACAAATGCAAACTCAACACCTTAAACAATTCCTTCTGTGTGTCTACTATGCTCAAAAAAAAAAAAAGTAAAAAAACTTTTCATTGGCAGTGGGTGCTTTATGCATATCCATATTATGTTGGCTTTTCCATGGGATGCCACAAGCTGACCATCCACCTTGCTTTTAACATTCCTTTGAAAAATTGACTCTTGCTTGCCAACAGATTAGTAAGCAACTGTCTGAGGAGTATGAAAGGATTGTCAATCCTGAGAAGGCCACAGAGGACACAAAACCTGTAAAGATCAAGGAAGAACCTGTGAGCGACATCACCTTCCCTGTCAGTGAGGAACTGGAGGCTGACCTTGCTTCTGGAGACCAGTCACTGCCCATGGGGGTCCTCGGGGCTCAGAGTGAGCGCTTCCCATCTAACCTGGAGGTCGAGGCTTCGCCACAGGCGTCAAGTAAGAGAAATCAACTTACTCTGATTTTGGAAGATTTGCCAATCTCAGCACCTTTTGCATTGTGGAATCAAACTCTAGAGATGAGAGAAAAAAGTGGGGGTGGGCAAGAGAATAGAAAGTCTAAAAACAAATACAGCCTCACTGATCTAGATATATCAACATTCTTCTCTTTGAAATTAGTGAAGGGAGGACTAGCACAACTTTAGAGGCATTCTTTAAAATAATTCCTAGTTCGGGTCTAGATGCAATATGTATGCTCCTATTGAGTACTGAGCTAATGTAGCTGACCCAGCTGGGTGAGCAGATGTCCCCTTTGTCCCTTAGCATGCTGTATTTGTCTTTCCTGATGCTTGTAAGACAACTTCCAGATAGATGGAGGAAGGCTAATTGCTCAAGGCTGTTTGAATAGTTGGGCTTCCTTGCTAGAGTGCCCCCAACAGATTGGAGCTGAAAGGGACTAAAAGAGGGCTATCCAGTCAGAGGCAGCTGGCCTCTTCTTCCAGACAGACTCTCTGATCACCTTAGGAACCAGGATGACTCGATCCTTAAGTCAGTTAGATTGCAAATTAGTCTAGATACTTAGTTCTACTCAAATATAAATTGTCATTCCATCAATGCACAAATGATCCAAGTAACAAATCCTAAACAGAATTAGGCCACACGTTTTAAAATGTTGGGCAGAGACTCTCACCATGGAAGGAGTAACAACCACAGAGCAGCGTTGCCGGAACACAGAGACAGGAGCACCAGAGAGAAATTGTTGCAGATTTACGAGCCATGTCTCTTTCCAGCAGTCTGGGACTGCTGCCAGCATTTTGTAGTGATCATTAACTTCCTAACGTGAGAGAGGACCAGGGACCCAAACAAAAGGCAGGAAAACAGGACCTTATAGAAGGAAGGAAAGAAACTTAACACCTGAACAAGAGCCTGTGGTTGTGCCTGCCTTTGGGCCATGAGACTGTGAATCTTTCCACCTACGTAGTTGTACCGCCCTGGTTTAGGGGAAGGTGGGTGAGAGGGGGGTAAAGGAGGGTGGAGGACGTGGAAAGGAAAATATTCAGAGTTGGTAGTTTTTGGAACAGAGAATACCAACCATGTTCTCCAGCCAAGTAGAGTCAAAGTGAAGTCTGAGCTCAAAGGCTAGGAATCTGCCCTTGGTGAAATATTGGTTCTGCTGTGTTCCAGCCTTGGCTTACCACTAGTTGTATTCTCTTCCATTGCTAGGCACAGAGGTAAATGCTTCCCCTCTCTGGAATCTGGCCCATGTGAAAATGGAACCTCAAGAGAGTGAAGAAGGCAATGTCTCTGGGCATGGTGTGCTGGGCAGCGATGTCTTCGAGGAGCCCATGTCTGGGATGAGTGAAGCTGGGATCCCCCAGAGCCCGGATGACTCAGACAGCAGCTATGGTTCCCACTCCACAGACAGCCTCATGGGGTCCTCCCCTGTTTTCAACCAGTGCTGCAAAAAGAGGATGAGGAAAATATAAAAGGAAAAGAGACATTCTCTCCAGACCTACAAGACCCAACAGAAAACCTTGATGTATTCAGATTTGTTTCCATAAAAGATGATTTGACTCAGTAAACACAGTGGATTTTCCTGATTTCATTGGAGCTGGATTTAACCAGACAAGTCTGCATTTTACTTTTACAGCTAGTTTTTATACTTTTCCACAACCAAGCCACCTTTCACAGACAGTTCACAATACTTGGATGGTAATTGGGAGACCAAAGCACTGTTCCTGACTGGTGTCTTTACCTTTGCACAACAGAGAAGAATCATACTGCTTGGCTCTATATCGCAGGGATGTTGTACAGATTAAGATTCTTATCAAACCTTAAAGCTGTGCTTGAAAAGACTCACAAGTGAATATAAGCCAATATTAGATGCCAGTTATTTCATTGAACTTGCTTCAGTTTGGGGTCAAATCATTGGGAACCTGGTACTAAAACCTAACAGGAAATAGCTAATCCCCTTATCCATCAGTAGTCTTTTTCAGTTTTTTGCTGCTCATGTCTCACAAAACCAGGGGTCTGTGGTCCTCCTTCAGACAGTCCTCCTCATTTTGTCCACATCGTGTCTTCTTTTTTATTCAGTAAGCACTATCCCTCAAGCTCACGACGCCAACATCAAGAGTCACATACTCTACCAACTGAGCAGCCAGCCACGTCCCTCTTCTTCGTTAGACTTACTCCATCGACCCTCATCCTTTTTGTCATTTTCTTATTTCCGTTCAGATATTTTTTTAAGATTTTATTTATTAATTTGACAGTGAGCGTGCACAAGCAGGGGGAGTGGCAGGCAGAGGGAGAAGCAGGCTCCCCCCTGAGCAAGAATCCCCATGTGGGACTCAACCTCAGGACCCCGGGATCATGACCTGAGCTGAAGGCAGATGCCCAACCAACTGAACCACCCAGTCACCTCCTCCATTCAGATTTTTAAGAATATTTCACCATGTACCTGGTTTTCTTCATTTTCTCCAGTGGAAATGAGCAAACGGGACCTGTCCAAGGACAGACTTGTGCTGATTGCTTTTGTTGCATCTACTGGGCCAGAAGAGGACAGCAGTCCATTCCTGTGCCAGAATCCAGCATCTGCACTGTGCTGCTGGCTGGGCAACCTCTGAAAGGCTAACAGTATACATCTTTCTCCTTCACATCATGTCCTCAACTTTACATTGTTACCCATCACATGACAGTATCTGCCCTGCTTGGCATCTGATAGTCACAGTCAGTATTTATTAAGTGAATGATTAGCACTGGAATTATTAGGAGTAATTAGCAAATGTGTGTTCAGTGCCTTGGTAGTGGGGGTCAGCATGTTAAATACTGCTGAAGTTTGGTTTTTGGGTGCAGAATACAGTCTTTTGAAAATTTACAGCATTCTTTTAAAGAGAGCAAAATCAAGGCACCACTTTAATTAGTACATTATTGAATGCCTTAGTGTCCCAGGCACTGAGAATAAAGGTGAAAGCAGGGGTGCCTGGGAGGCTTAGGTGGTTAAGCATCTCACTTCAGCTCAGGTCATTATCTCAAGGTCCTGAGTTCAAGCCCCGCGTCTCTGTTTCTCCCTCTGCCCCAACCCCCTCTCAAGCATGTATGCTCTATCTCTAATAATAAATAAAATCTTTTTTAAAAAATGCAATAGCAGTAATATGAGATTACAACGTAAACTCTCAGATAATTTATAAATTTGCTAATTGCCAAATCCTTAGCACACTTCTCTAAACTCCCATTCCATGCTTAGCTTCATTTTGCCCTATTTGTTTATGAAAGCAGACATCAAGCAGTCAGTTTCCATAAAGTAGTCATCTAGTATTTAATTCGTTCAGTTTGCAAACATTTATCGAGCACCTATTACGTACTGGTTCTTGTGCAAGGGATACAAAGATGAGGAAGACTTAGTTCCTGTCCTTATGGAGTGGAGCTTAAGGCATAGGCCAGACAAGGGTTTTTTTTGTTGTTGTTGTTTTAAAGTAGGCTCCATGCCCAGCATGGAGCCCAATGTGGGGCTTGAACTCATGACCCTTAGGCCTTCTAAGCTGAAATCAAGAGTCAGATGCTTAACTGACTGAGCCACCCAGGCGCCCCCAGATTAAAGAAGTATTCAGAGGCACTAAGAGGGGGTGGGGGGAAGAAAAAAAAAAAAAGTCATGCTTTGTAAATGGTTTCCTCTTGGAGCAGGTTCAAATTTTTAAGACTAGTGGTTTCTAGGTATAGAATATTGAACTTAGTATCTATAGGTATATAATCCACAGGTACACAACACTGAAATTAACACTTAAAGACAAAACAAAATACTTTTTTAGAATATTTACATTGGAGAATAGGCACCAGATGGTCAAGGTTAGGTACTCTGATAAAGCAGGTCATTTGAAGATACCTGAGATTCTCCTGGCCTGGAACGGTCACAGCCTATTTTAGCTAAAGCAGTTCTCAAACTTAATGTACATGGGAAATCCCTGAAGGACTATTTAAAACAGATTTCTAGGTCCCACCCCCACAGTTTCTGATTCAGGTCTTAAGTGTTGTGTTTCTAACAATTTCCCAGCTCATGCTGATGCTTCTGGTCCAGTGACCACACTTCAGAACCACTGAATTGGGGTACAGATTAGGGTACAGATAAAATTCCTTAAGAGAAATGCACTTTGTTTTAAGATACTGTGAAGAATGTGGAAGGTCTGCCTTACCAAGGCTATTGTATATGGAATGTGCACCTGACCCAAATCCATGGCCTTTGAGTAAATCACAAAGGATACTTTGCCTTAAAGTATAATACAAACAGTGCCTAGCTCTGTACCTGGTTACTTGGTATGTGTACATGGGAGACTTTAGTAATATCCCCTCTTTACTGAGACAGGTTTGGACATGTGGCTTTAAACCTCTGTGTTCAATAGAAGGAACCTATTTGTAATTACATAATTTTCTTATTTGAAATTATAACAGGTAGACTTACAACAAAGTTAAAATTAAAAATACTTTATCCAAGTTATCATCCCAAGCAGGATTCTTATTCGGTAATCATATGTTTTGCTCACTTTCTTCAATGAACCTGTTGTCCTGTAATGAGTTAACCCTGTGTGAGGCACGTTTCGTACCCAACATTGATTGGTTGCCAAGGAGACTCCACTGCCACCCTGGGCAAGCTTATGTTTCCTCTCCCTTTCTGATAAAAGGAGGGGAACTCATGGTTTAGGGTCATGGGCAAGATGTTGGGAAAGTAGAGTACAGATCCAGCCTGATAGAGATTTGAAGTGAATAGTAAGTTCTCACTGTTCCATCCACCAGCAGCAAAAGTACTTGAGTTCAAATGATAAAACTTGAAGCTTTAGGCTTGAAGGGATATCAGCATCCAAGAACAGAATATCCTTCCTTGCATAAATCCAAGGGAAAGGCCAAGGGAATTGGCATTTACCTGCCAGATCTGATGATTTTCTATCCCTGGCTGCATCTGAGTCAAATTTCCATTTAAGAGAAACTCTGCTACTCTGAACAAAAATGTCCTTTATAGTAGCCCCCAATCAGAGGTTAGGATAGTTCATTCCTTCACAGAGTTCCAAAATTCTGGACTTTTAGAAACTACTTGTTGTTTCTCTTCCAATACTGTGCCATTGATTCTTGCATAAAATTCTGGAATGATGGCTCTTCACGGCTTTCCTCCGTAACTACAAGGAAAAAAAGGTTATTTTTAACTTTCCCATTAGACAGGTAGATTAGAGCTGCTGTCACCAATCCATCAGAAACAGTACTCTGCTTCTAAAAAACTAAGTTTAGTTCACTTCTCGCAATGAGGCAGTATCTCCCAGAAGCATGCTCTATTTATCATGTTGCCCAAAACAATGTTTCATCTTAAGTGGGGCAAATACCTCCCTCATAAAAACTAAACTAAATGAGTGGGGCAAATACCTCCCCCATAAAAACTAAAATGAGGTCCCACTCCTAGGTATTTTTAGCCAAGAGAAATATATACAGCAATTTATTCATAATAGCTAAAATCTGGAAACAACCCAAATGGTGATCAGCTGATGAATGACTAAACGACTTGTGGTGAAAGCCACATCATGGACTATTATTCATCAATAAAAAGAACATACTTCTGATACATGGATGGATTACAAAAACATTACACTGACTGAAAAGAGTCAAATCGAAAAAGCTAAATACTGTGATTCCAATTACACAACATTCTGGAAAAAGCAAAATTATAGGAACAGGAATTAGATTAGTGATCGCCAAAAACAAAGTGCGGGCAGGGGACCAAGTAAAAACAAGCATGAGGCACTTCTGGAGGGAGTACTCTGTATCTTGACTATGATGGCTGTTACAAGTGCACATATATTTGTTAAAACTCATCAAACTATACACTCAAAAAGGGTGGGCTTTACAGTTTGTAAATTACACCTCAATAAATCTGAGTCAATGAGGCAGTTTGGATGTTAGCATCCAGCACACTGGATGGTAAAGAGAGGTTTGCTCTTGGTCGTAGCAAGAACCAAAAAGGGTGTTTCAAGAAACAGATTCTGTTCACAGTCCATAAAACTATGCCAGGTGGAACCCTTTTGGGTTTCCAGAGCCATACTATCCTCAGTGTTACAGTCCCTTCTAACCAGTTTCGGTCTGCTGAGGCCTCCTTATGCATTCTCTCCCCTCCCCCACCCCCGCCCCGCCTCATGTATTCTTAAAACAGTAATTACACCAAACAAAAATCCTGGATTTCTCAAACTGAGTTAGGACCTAAAGATGAGAAGACAAGAGACTAATAAAAAGCCTGTAATGAGCTCAGTATGAACCATTCAGTAGAAAGGCCAGGAACTCAATACATGGAACTCTTCCCCGCCGCTGTATCCGGTGCCATCTCTGCTGCACGTGTAAGGTTTCTCTCAACAAGAAGCTCCTGAGCAAACAACGTGGGGATAAGCAGCTACTCTCTTCTCATGAGCCACCTCAGCCACCTCTCACCTCTGTGATCAATATCATCAGTGTCACTGTCCGCTTCCTCATCTTCTTCATCCAAAGTTCCCCGAGTCAGGATCAAGTCAGAAGGGTCAAGCGCAGGAGAGAAACTGTCTACAGAGAAAACACCTGTCAGCAGCAAGTCACGAACCTCTGCCTCCTCAAAACGGTGACTTTGATTCAGTAACTATGATTATAAATTGGCAGGATGAAAGTGCTTGTGATAAATGTAAGTGCAGAATCTTACCTCTTCTAAATGTATTATTGTTAATACCACTTAACATTTTTACAGTAGTGTAGTTCACAAAATGCTTTCAGGATCCCAGTAACCCAAAAGGTGCTATTTTTAAGCTGAGGAAAATAATTCTCAAGTAGCTTGTCTTGGTAGGAACGTCATTCGTTCTTAGTAGCTCACAGCTTAGAAGACGCTATAGTTTTTCCCATGAAGACTAAAGACATCTGAGCAGATGCAGCGTGCTGGTGAGTCAGCGTGAAAGTGCGGAGCATGAAGGAAGATTCCTGGTGGAAATTTAAGTTCTGAGGGTCTGAAGAGAATAGTTGAAATGACAGACAGTAAAGCAGCCAGGATATTATTCAAGAAAAAGAGGGAGAGAAGAAAATGGGAAATTGAATATACTAATAGAGGCAAATTCCCTACTCGGGGAAGTGAACAAGGGCTAAGTGCCAATCAAAGTCAAAGCACCTCATTTCTGTGCAGGGGATTCAGCCTGAGAGGGTTGGACTCTAGGAGAACCTAAAAAGATGCCAAATACCGTGGAGCCACAGGAGGACATGACCACTCTCTTCAGGAGCCTAGTTGGAGAGAAGTCAGCTGGGAGGAAGGAGGCCAACAGCAGCAACACCAAGAGACACAAATCTCAAGGGGCCTGTGGTGACATGGCGTGCTAACAGTGCTTCAGTCCGTGCCCTGCTATACTTGTGATTTTCCCCAAATAATTTACTGCAAGTCCCCAGCCTTTAACAGGTTATCTGAGTATGGAAGACCTTTTGCAGCAGATTTAACATCTGCTACTTCACATAATCTTGAGTGATAAGGAGCACAGAAATTGATGTCGCTGAGGCGCACAAGGACAGCCAGGCGAGTTCACATAACTGGTAAACCCAGACAGTTTCTAGCGTCTCCCCCTCCAAGTGGCTTTGCCGTTGTCTAGTAAAGATATAGCAACAGCTTTTGTGAACACAACTTCATTCCTTTAAAGGCCAATCCATCCATAAGTGCCAGTGGGTGGGGGTGCAGAGATACTGAGTATGAGCACCAACCTAGAAACCCCTAAGAATCAATGACAAAATTAATTCAAACAATAAGAAAATTCAGGGGCACCTGGTGGCTCAGTCGGTTGAGCAACTGATTCTTAGGTTTCGGCTCAGGTCATGATCTCATGGGTCATGGGATCGAGCCCCACATTGGGCTCCTTGCTCAGCACAGAGTCTGCTTCTAATTCTTTCTCTCTTCCTCACCCTCCCCTAGTGCCACTCCCATTCCATGCATGTATTCTCTCTCTCTCAAATAAATCTTCAAAAAATATTAAAAACCAAAAAAATTCAGTAAACTAGCAAAATATAAAGACTAATATATGGAAATGAAAAGCCTTCATATAGGGGCGCCTGGGTGGCTCATTCGTTAAGCATCTGCCTTCGGCTCAGGGCGTGATCCTGGCGTTCTGGGATCGAGCCCCACATCAGGCTCCTCCACTGGGAGCCTGCTTCTTCCTCTCCCACTCCCCCTGCTTGTGTTCCCTCTCTCGCTGGCTGTCTCTCTCTGTGTCAAATAAATAAATAAATAAAATCTTAAAAAAAAAAAAAGCTTTCATATACACAAACATAACCAGTTTGAAGATATAATGGTTCAAAAAATTCCATTTTCAACACTAACAAAGAAGATAAAATACTTGGAAAATTTTAACAAGAACTATGCAAAAACCACATGAGGAAAACTCCTGAAAAATACAAAAGTACACTCGAAAATATAAACATATTCCTTGTTCTTGGATAGGGAGACTCAACATGAGTTTGCAGTTGACCCTATATTAACATACATCATGCAATGCCAATAAAAATACCAAAGAGTTTTTTTAGCAAACAAAATAAGCTGATGCTAAAGTTCATGTGCAAAAACAAACATGCAACATGCAAGAATAGCCAGGGAAACACCAAAAAAGAAAAATATGAAAAGGGACTAGCCATGGCAGACATTAAAACATTCTATAAAGGCCCTACGTAATTGTAACAGTGTGGTACAGACACATAAATGACAGTCCAGAAGAATAAAATGGGAAGTCCAAAAATACACCCAAGTACACACGGAACGTTAGTATACCATACAGGTAGCATCTCAGATCGCTGCGGCAAAGGCAGACTTTTTGAGAAACAGGGCAGGTACAACTGCTTATGGAAAAGGTAACACAGAACTATGCTTTACACCATACCCAGGAATAAACTCTAAATGGATCAGGGATCTAAATGCAGAAAATGAGAGGCACCTGGGTGGCTCAGTCGGTTAAGCCTCTGACTCTTGGTTCCAGCTCAGGTCATGATCTCAGGGTCATGAGATCAAGGCCCACTTGGCTTCCGTGCTCAGTGCAGAGCCTGCTGGAGATTCTTTCTCCTCCCTCTCCTTCCCCCTCTGCTCCTTCCCCCTGCTCACACGGGTCGTTTTCTCTCTCTCTCTCTCTCTCTCATAAATAAAAATCTTTAAGTATAGATAATGGGGCACCTGGGTGGCTCAGTGGGTTAAGAGTCTGCCTTCAGCTCAGGTCATAATCCCACGGTCCTGGGATCGAGTCCCGCATCGGGCTCCCTCCTCGATGGGAAGTCTGCTTCTCCTTCTCCCTTTGCCCCTTCCCCCACTCGAGCTCTCTCTCGCTCACTCGTTCTCTCTCAAATAAATATTTAAAAAATAAATACAATGAAACCATATAAGTACTACAATAAAACATTAGTGAATTCCTCTTTCACACAGTATAGGTATGGGATTCCCAATTATGACTCAAAATCCAGATGCAGTAAAAGAGAAGGCAAGTAAATCTGACTACATCAAAACAAAACAAAAACTTTCACCTGGCAAAATAACACCATGGACAAAGTCAAAAAACAAGTGACAAACAGAAAATACTTCTAACAGGCATCACAGAAAAATGGATACTATCTCTATTACATTAATGGATACTGAAATGAGTGGGTAAACATGTGAAAATTAAAAGGATATTCGTATTGTCTCAAAGCACCACCCAACAAAATACTTATTATATTATAAAGGGAAAAATAACTTTACAATGAAAACCTGGCAGACACCACTTTAAGCGAGTAATCAAAATTAACACCACCAATGATGGGACAAATCTACATCGTGGGCCTCCAGATGTCGTGCATGGAACAATCACAACTTCACTTCTGTCAAGCACAGCCAACAATGAGCCACCTGAATTGAGCCCTGAGGGAATATCAGACAAACCCAAACTGAGGAACACTCTATAAAATATCTGTCCCATACACTTCAAAATTGTCATTGCCATGAAATACAAAGAAAAACAAAGAAGGAGAACAAGAGTCAAGACAACTAAATGCAATACAGATCCAGGATTTTCTCCTGCTACCTAGGGCAAATGGCTACATATAAATAAGGAACATATCAGACAACAGTATCAGAGTTAATTTCCTAATTTTTAGTAATGAGTTTGTACAAAATATCCTTGTTTTTAGGAAATACACGCTCAAGTATTCAAAAATCATATTCAAGAGTAAATCTATTACTTAAATGATTTCAAAAAAGAATATATATATAACATATATTGTTTAAAAATACATTTATATGCTTATATATAAAGCCATACATGAGAAAAATAAAGAGAATGAAGTAAATGTGGTAGAATGTTAACAATTTGCAAAGCTGGTTGAATGTATACAGTAATTCCTATACTAGCGACACAATTTTTCTGTTTATCTGAAAGTAGGTAAAAATAAACAAACAAAAAGGCAGGGGGGTGGAGGGTAAAAAGTATTTAAGAAAACTGTGGGTGGGAGGATGGAGTAATTGGGTGATAGATGTTAAGGAGGGCACTTAATGTAATGACCACTGGGTGTTATATACAACTAATGAATCATTAAACTCTACCCTGCACCTAACAATGCACTGTATGTTAACAACTTTAAATTTTTTTTTTTAGTGTTTAAGAAAATAGAGAAGATATTGAGTATCTTGCCAAAGTAAAGCAGAAACTACCCAAAGAGGAAGAACTCAAAGTGGTATAGTTATATACAACTTTCAGGAGTTTACCTTTCCAAATCACACACAAAGTAAATGTGATATAATAAATACATTGATCAATCTCAAACACCACATTATCTTTATCCTTTCCCTCTCTTAGAAGTGGAAGTAAGCATATCCTCCTTTTAGTTCTGAACACCAGGAGATCTTCCAATACCTGTAGCAGTCCCTGCATCCAAGGCTACAGAGCCCATATCTTTCCGAAGGCGTTCCAGTTGTTCCTTCTGCTGCTGGCTCTGCGCACTGGCCTGTACACACAGAGAAAATTATCTTCATATTAAAGAAGGAGTCCTAGGGGCTCCTGGGTGGCTCAGTCAGTTAAGCATCCAACTCTTGATTTTGGCTCAGGTCATGATCTCAGGTTCGCTGAGTGTGGAGCCTGCCTAAGATTCTCTCTCTCCCTCAACCCCTCCCCCTAACTAACGTACTCACTCACTCTCTCTCCAAAATAAATAAAATAAAATCTTAAAAAAAAAAAAAGCCCCGAGTTAGATGCCAGACTTCTAACAGGAGATGACTAAATATACAAATACTAGAGGCTATTTAGACACTGAGGCAGGTGAGACATGCCAGATACAGAAACACCAAGCAGTGTGGGCCCAGAGAAGCACAAGTTCAGACGGGAGGACTCTGCAGACAGAATTAGAGGTTTCAGAAATTGGACATAAGAACACATCAAAAGATCCCTCAAGCAGACACAGCAGTGGTAAGGGACCCAATGCAGCTGAAGAGGACAGGCCAAGTGATCATTTGGAATAAGCACTGTGAACTACCTCTTTTTTCTTAAAAATTTATAACCAGTCCTTAAATGAGCCTCGGGAGTAGGAGTGGGGTGGGACCTAAGAAGTGCTTAACAAATGTAACAAGAAAAATCAAATTTTAAAAAATTCAAATAAAGAGAAGAAAAACAATCAGGGGGTCCTTCTGCATCTAGACAGCACACACACAAATTTACCAATTTAAATAACAAACATCTAAAAGATACACTGATAGCCAAAACAAAAGCATTTATGGCAGGAGGATTAGTGCATGGTTTGAAGTTATTTTTTAGTGGCCCAAAATACACAAATAGCCTCCTCTCTTACCAGTGACTTCTTCAGACGTTCATATTCAGGACGATATTCCCTGGAAAGAGAAAACACTTTCTAAATTCCTTTGTTTAATAATCCGTCCTGCCCGCCCCCACATCACTTCTATTTTCCTAGGTCCTTGCCAGTAACAGAAGACCTTACTTCACCGAACATTATATGTAACAAGTCCTAGTCACTGAGATTCTGTCCCTATGGAATTAAAAGTCAAGATGCTTGCCCCCACACTGAAACTAGCAAAGAGACAAAAGACTGCTGGCCAGGAATGATTAAGTCCGGAGTCCATGACTCATGAGCTCATCACTTGTTTGGATAAAACTGAGATGAATGAAAGAAAGGAGGCCTGGGGCACCTGGGTGGTTCAGTCGGTTAAGCGTCTGCCTTCGGCTCAAGTCATGATCTCAGGATCCTGGGATCGAGCCCCACATTGCGCTCCCTGTTCAGCGGGGAGCCTGCTTCTCCCTCTCCCTCGGCCCTCCCCCTGCTTGTGCGTGTGTGTGTGTGTGCGCATGCGTGCACTCTCTCTCTCTCTGTCAAATAAATTAAGAAAAAAAAAAAAAAAAAGGAGGCCTGTTGGGCTCAGGAAGCCCAGTATGTAATTGTGTGGCTTATCTGGGCAATAACAAAAGGATACAGAAGGGTCTATCCTGAGACTTTGGGAACACAGAAAGACACCTTGTCTGATGAATCAAAATCAAAAGAATGTGTCTAAAAACCATGTGGTTGTTAGAATCTTGCTAAGTATGAAGCCAAAGGAACATGCTAGTAAGCAGCCAATTATCATGCCACCAGCCCGAGGAAAGTACTCTGATTACACTTTCCTGTAAGTAAACAGAATTCCAGTATTAACCATGATAATAGTAATAACCATTTATCATGAAGTGTGCTTGCTATGTGTCAGCAATCATGCTTGGTGCTTGGATATATTTTCTCAAATAATGCTCACAACAACCTTAACAATAAATGTTATTATCCGTGACCTACAAATGATGAAAACTTGCTAAGGCCACTCATTTATTCAGTGGAGAAAATAGAAATCCAACCTATGTTTGTCGGACTCCAAAGTCTCTGTTCTTAATCCAGGGTCAGCCAATGTGGCAAACAGACCAAATCATGCCTATTTTTGTAAATAAAGTTTTACTGGAACACATCCGTGCCCAATCATTTGCAAATTGTTTATGGATGCTTTTGCCCTAAAATGACTGTTGAGCAACTGCAACAAAGATCGTATGGCCCACAAAAGCCTAAAATATTTACTATCTGGCTTTTTACAAAAGAAGTCTGAAGACTCCTGCTCTTAATCATTCAATACAGCGAAGGTTTTATACTACTATTTTTTAAAAAGGTTAATGGGGACTTGTTACCCTTTAGTGTACACATACAGATCCAGTACACATACACGTGGCAAATATAATACCTACACTATGAAAACCAAAATGCTTTGCTGGCAAAACAGCTATCATATCAGATTGTAGGTTACTAGAAATGTCATCAACAGGATTTTCCTTTATCCTTACCTTTCATATTCTTCTGCAGCACTGGTCACTTGCACGAAGAGTTCATCTAAGCCTGTACCCAGAACAGCAGACACACCCACCACCTGCCAAAAGCATCATTGCCACTGAGGAAACCATGTATTTTTAAATGGTGTACATTACTTTGTTTAAAAATCATAAGATCTTCATAAAAGTTGTTAAGATACTTCAAGAAGTCTCTGGCAAAGAGTGAAGCCAAAACAAAACAAAACAGCACACATACTCAAAAGCCATGGAAAAAAGTCTATGGAAAAGAGAGGACTAGAAAAAAAAGAATTAGGAGAAACACAGAGCAAGACTTCTCATCTATTCCCTGTCAAATCCAACTACTGTTCTCTATAAAAATCAGTATCGCAATGCCTTTGCTTGGGCAATTACCATCCTCCTGCCACCCCGACGCACTTTTGCTTATAAAATCCGTACCTTTCCTGGGTGCCTGGGTGGCTCAGTCGGTTAAGCGTCTGCCTTCAGCTCGGGTTGTGATCCCAGGGTCCTGGGATTGGGTCCTACATTGGGCTCCCTGCTCAGCAGGGAGTCTGCTTCTCCCTCTGCCTGCCGCTCCCCGGCTCGTGCTCACGCTCTCACGCGCATGCACACACGCACACACACAAACACACACAAATAAATAAAATCTTAAAAAAAATTAAAAAATAAATCGTACCCTTCCTTCAAAGCATACCTCTAATACTATATCCTCCAAAATTCCTCATTTCAAGAGTGATCTGCCCCTCACGAGCATCAGGCCCAACCTCCAAGGTCCTTACCACAATATATCAAGTTTCAATTCCGTATGTAGCCTTCTCTTCAAACTAAACCATAAACTCAAAAGGGAGGGCCTTTACCTTATCTTTTCTTTTTCTTTTTAAGGAATCTCAGCGCCCAACGTGGGGCTCAAACTCACGACCCCAAGATTAAGAGCCAGCCATATGCTCTATTGACTGAGCCAGCCAGGTGCCCCTACCTTATTTATCTTTTAAACCTCCAGGTTTAAAACTGGACAGCAACATGCAAAAGAATGAAAAAAACCCCACAAAACACCAATTTTTAATAAGTAATGTTTAAATGCTTTTTTTATTAAGGTTAACGAACTTCTTTTCTAAGATAGGTTCAAAGCCAGCCCTACAGGTAAAGAGGTTGTCTGAAGGGACTGTCAGTATAAGCAGAGGAGAAAGTTTACCCTAAGTGAGCTGTAAAACTCATCTAACACCAGGCTCATTGAACGAGTCAGGTTACTGACGTATGTAGTCTCTTGATTCAAGGCATCTTGGAAAGCCTCAAAATCTTGCATCCATTCCACTGCAAAGCTGTGATCAATGATGTCAGTCTGTACCAGAGAGAAGTCAACTATCAGCAACCAGAGACGTGCTTAGATATCAAACATCAAAAAAATTTTAATTAAGAGGCGACAACAAAGCAATTATTCAGATATTTTTTCTCTGCTTCCCCCATTTCCTCCTCCACTACAACAAACTATAAAGGGCCAAGACTACTATAAATAATGAAATGAAGATATGTGTTCTCTTGGTTGAAGCAGACCCTTCACTATCCACTGCCAAGTGACCACAGCGAGAGTAGATGCCAGCACATTCTAGGCTCTGAAGTCATGTAGTCTCATGAATCCTACCTCTCAACCCAACAACAGTGAAGTTTCCTGTTTTGTGACAGCCGATAAGCTAGCAGTCCCTCCCCCATATACACAGTTGCAATTCTGAGGGATAACCTATACGCTCTGGTTGAGGGGCTACTCTCTCTAGTTTAAAATTACTTTGATGAGAGCCAGTGATAAATATTCATCCAATCTGACTGAATCTTTTTCATACAAGTGCTCATGACTTTCAGATAAGTTTGAATCTGTTCTCCGACATGTGAAAATCCTCACCTACCCAAACCTTCCAATAACACAAGGTTCTGATGAAAAAGAAATACTGACCCACAACAGGAAGGATCCACTTACTTTATTCATAACCACAATGAAAGGCAGCTTGGTTTTGTACAAGATGCTAAAAATCAAACATTAAGACATTATTAGTAAAAAAACACTTAAGCTCTTGCTTGCCCAGTGTCAGTGAGTTGGAACTGAGTAAAGAGAAGTGGAATGGGTTCACACTCTACACAAAGGTATCCATTCTCACACAGCCCTCACACTCTCCTCTCCCAAGAGGAAAAACCACCACTACTATCAAGCAAAAAACACACACACATTCTCTCTCCTTCTTGGAATAATAATGCTTTGATACTGACCTTGTTTTTTGTGTATGGGTTTTTGGTCTGGTTGTTGTTTTTTACCAAGTAATTGTCTTTTAAACATTTAACAAATATGGAAACAAAAAAACGCTATCAGTCATCAGATTTCTATTTAGACTAGGATTTCTTGCATCTAAGAAGAAGGGAAATCTCTAGTCATATTAGAAGGCACAAATGCTAGTAATGGCCTCTGTGTACCCCCCAAATAAATTCTCTCAGATTTAATAATAGTTCGCCTTGCTCCTATGTCTACTGCACTCACATACCTTGGTGAGGCATGTCCTTTTGTCCCTAATGACACCAAGCTGGGGCAAACTTGTGCTTTGTGGAATTATTGATAAATCTCTTTATTCATAATCTCTCATATCACAACACAGAAAGGGAGCATTTAGACCAGAGGGCACTATTCTTTTTAGACTTGTTTCATTCAACCAGGAGCAACTACCAAAAGGTTCATATTCACACACCGCCTGTTTCTGCAACAAGCAAGGCAGGAAGCTGAGAAGCTGCTCACAGAGTACGCCAACACACGTGCCTCTTTTCTCTTCTAACCTCTCCCCAGCTCACAACTACTAAACCGAGGGGCACATCTGAATGAGCACAAATCCAGGTTGGCAAGCACTCAGGACTCAAATACAGAAGAGGAAAGAGGTCGCCTCCCACCTTGATGTCATAGCGTGCCCACCAGCAATCAATTACCTGCAGGCATACAGCATATTGGACATGAAGGTCACTGGGTTGGTACTCCTTGATGTGTCCATTACATAAATGACAACTGTTGGAAATGAGGATGCCTGAAGCCACAAAATAATCACAGCCTTAGTCCAAGGGCTCATGATCTACCCCCAGTCTCTTTTCCCACCTTCCTTAGCAAGGGAGAACCACCTGAGGCAGGGTATACAGAGCTTCCACAACTCCCTCCCACATACGGTCCCATGCAATAAAAAGATGCTTACTTAACCAGTCCAGCTCTCTAGTTACTCTCAGTAACCAGTCCTACAATACTCACCAGGGCCTCAGTAATGATTGTTCCAGAAGCTGACCACGTGAACACCTCAATCTGTCCGGGTGTGTCAATCAAGACATACCTGTGTCAAGAATGACCATTAAAGAAGTATTACACCTGTGCAATGCTGAAAGATATTCTGCACACAGAACACCGAACACCTGGTTACCCGAGACTGGAATAACCTCTTCACACTGTCAAGTCTAACTTCCTCCCACTGCCCTTAAAACGTATACCACGTTCCCCCAGGCTCTGTTCAATGTCCAATATTCATGCTACCAGGCAGGAGCAGCAGTCCACATACTGCTGCGAATGCTCACACAGGGAACTGTGATAGTTTTAGAAACACACTGCATTAAAAATGAGAGATAAACAAAACCAGAAGGCAAATCTCTTGGGAAACCATCTGGTTTCTTGGGGTGGGGGTGGGAGGGAAGGTAGGTGGAGGAAAAGGAGGAATAGAAGGATAGGGGAGTTAAGAGCTAAATAAAGGGTTTCTTCTTGAGGTGATGGAAATATTCCAAAAGTGACTACAGTTATGGTTGCACAATTCTGTGAATATACTAAAAGCGTACACTGACTGTACGTTTTAAATGGTATATAAATTACATCTAAATAAAGCTGTTTTTAAAAATGAGCAAAACTTTTTGAAGACATTTCTCCAAATACGTATCAATGGCCAAAAAGTACATAAAATGATGTTTAACATCTTTAATCACTGAGGAAATATAAATCAAATCTGATAACACAATGAGACATTTCACACTCACTGACATGGGTATAACCAAAAACAAGGACAATAACAAGTGTTGGTGAGGGTGTGGACCAGGAACCCTCACACAATGCTGGTGAGAATGTAAAATTGTGCAGCCACCAGAGCTGGGGTGGGAAGGGAGAATAACAGGAACTGCTAATGAGTATAGAGTTTCTTTTGAGGAGAAAAGAGAGTTCTGGAAATTAGATAGTGGTAATCAGTATATAACCTTATGAATATACTAAAAACCACTACACTGTATACTCAAAAATTAGAATGGACCTTTGGTATGTGAATTTATATCTCAATAAAGCTATTATTTTTTTTTAAACTACCTCTAGTAGTTTTTTATAAAAACGTTTTTGTGAAACACCTTATCCATCCATCCTTCTACGTATATATGCATGGACATATGTGGAATAATGGTCACTGATAGTAATAATGACAATAATACATATAATAATACTATTTGTTATACATTATAAAATAATATCACACAATATAATAGTAATAGTGATGATAGTTATTTCTACTGGGAATTACGGTGAAATAGTTTCATCTTTTAAATATTATGCATGGTTTTAATTCTCTATAATGAGCATATGGTCTTTTTTTCTTTTTAAGATTTATTTTTAAACAAGGGTTAGAAAGGTGTTTCAGAGATTTTAATGCCAACAAATGGAGTTTTCCCAAGAGAAGGCAGGTAGACAACTGAATTTGGACAAAGTTTCAAAAAATACCTCCTAGGAAGCCATGGGCATATATAACAGTGATTGGGGGCAGGATACTATTAAATCTAGCTCTTCACTGTATATCACCTTAATGTGGATTTTTTGTTTGTTTGTTTGGTTTTTTTGCCCACTTTTTTTTTTTTCACTTCTAATGGTTTCATCTCAATCTACACCCTTTCAGAGTTTGATGGTATCCTGAAATCCTCAAGACATGTCAACTACAGAGTAATAAATTGGTGTTAAACTGAAATGACTTACTTAGACACGTTCTGGGCCTTCTCGATAAATTTCATCACCTAAAAGAAAAAGATGCCAGATACAACAGGATCCATTTTCAACACAAAAATCACCCTTTCCAGGGTAGCCTGCCTTACAGGCACTATCGACTATTCAATCTCTGTTTTCTCAATCTCAGGGCACCACCTAATAAACTCAATGAACTAAAGAAACACAGCCACACCGGCAGCACTGCAACACCCCAGAGTATACTGCAAGGTCCTGAGAAGGTAAAGACGATCTGTCACTGTCGGGATGTATCTCTTGGTGCTTCAGTAAAATGTTAACAGCCTGTCCCACGGAGTGACATCAGGGTAAAAAATTAGTGATTACAAAACACTCTTATGGAAGTAGGTGGTAGAGAAAAACCTAAACAGTGACAATTATTTGTCACATGTAAAAAGCCCCATTATCTTTCCATTCTATGCCTCCTAGCCCGTCCCACTCCCCAACCCTCCACTCCATCCTCAAGGTGACACTACAAGCCAAGATCAAGAAAAGAACCTGGATTTTTGTTTTATTGGCCGTCACAAATGCTAAATGTGAAGTGTCTCACAACATTGATCATCCTATCATAACCTACTTCTCTACCAAAATGCGTACTTATTTTCTATGTATATCCAAGTTTATTGCTCTTCTCTCTCAATATGAGCAAGCTAAGGCATTTAAAAGTCACAGGTTTTTACACAGCCATGCCTATAAAGTAAGGACAGACATACCTGATCAAATCTGGTAGCAAAGAGATTAAGTGATGTCACTATACCACCATTGGGCCCAAGCCCATACCTGGATACTAAGTTGAGGATTTAAATTACTTACAGATCAATTTAGATGATGAAATTCACACTTAGGATATCATTCACACAAATAGCATTGTAACATTAGTGTTCCATGAACGGATACTGGCAGCTAATCCTTGACATATCACATAATCTTAACCTCACAAGGAATTTTCATTATCAACATCTTCCTCATTCCTTTATCATTTTGGGGATGCCAAGGCAAAATGAAGAAATTAAGGTGACCAAAATGTAAAAGATAGATGGATCTGACAGTGACAGCTTAATACCATTAGCCATTAAGATCATCTTAAAATATCATTAAGATCTCACACTCCTTGCTCTGATCCTCACTGATCAAGCAACCTGCTAATTAGAATTAGTCTATCCACTAGACCCATCTACACGGAAAGTGCACATTTCATACAGCAATGTACTAAGAGTTGATCCTCCTAAATAAACCTACTCATTTCTGAGTCTCCCAGTCAGAGGAGGCAGTGGCCTCCAAGGCGATACTACTTTGTGGAACCAGGCACAGCACCAGCTAGCCTCTCACTCTCCATGCTCTCTATTCACAACAGCCTGGTAGTCCGGGAAGATGGTAAGAGAACTGAAACCACAAGCTGAAACAGTATTTCTAATCACCTAAAAATACCTCTCCTCCCATTCATCTTTCCATCCTCCTAATTAAATTACTTTAAAGCAATTAAATGCTTTTGCTAGTATATTTCACAAAGAAATGCAAAAACACTCTCAAAGCCACAAAAAACAGACAGTAACCAGTCAGGGATGAGTCAGCACCGAAGCAGATGCTGAAAAGGATACTGTTTCATGACTTCTTTATACTTCACAGTGTCACGAATATCTGGGGGGAGAAAAAGAATTCACTGGAATTTAACACATAGAAACAATGTAGTTTGAGACCCTCCACCTACAGTATCCTCAGACAATGGGCCTCTCAAATCATCTCTGCTTCCTCTGAGGAAAAGAAATAAGTTTCTCTCTTGGTATATCTCAGTTACTTTTCAAATCTGTTTTCTAAATTTTTAAGCTAAGGTCATCTAACTGTGATAGGGAAAAAAAAAACAAGATCATGAAGAGAAGAACAGAAAGGCAGAAGTACCTTCTCTCCCAGCAAGAAGCTGAAACCAGCCTTTCAGGGTTCCCTTGTCTGAATTCTCTTCTACTAATTCCCCCCAGCTTCACAAAGGTTTCCTTCCTTACAAAAGATAACCGGGAAGTAACCCATGAAAAATGTTAGCTAAGAGCTCAGAAGTTATGGTAGAAATGGTCTGAGACAAGGAGAAAAGTTTTGTTTGTTTGTTTTTTAAGTAATGTGGCCAAGCTGGGGGTTTTGGGGGGGGGGGTTGATTTTGAGATTTTTTTTTTCCCTTAACTTATTTGAGAGAGAGAGCACGCAAGAGCAGGGGAAGGAGCAGAGAGGGAGGGTGATGGAAAGGGAAAGAATCTCAAGCAGACTTCCCACTGAGACTTCCCGCTGAGCCCCAATGAGGGGCTCGATCCCATGATCCTGAGATCATGAACTCAGCTGAAACCAAGAGTTGGATGCTTAACCAACTAAGCTACCCAGGCGCCCCAGAAGAAGTTTTGTACAACTTAAATACCTTATCAGTGACCATACGCACAGAAAAACGGAGCTAAAAAAAAAATGCGGAATTGTTGAAACACTATAATGTACACTGAAACTAATATAATATTGAATGCTAACTATACTGGAATTAAAATAAAAGTAAAAATAAAAATTAAGAAAAGAAAAAGGGAGCTAAAATCAAGAAAAAAGTTTATTTACTAACTGCCTACTGGTAACGAAGGTAATGCAGACATGATTTTTCAAAGGGAATTAATGCATCTGGTAATATCTAACTAAACCTGTCTACCAGCCTGTAGACCCCACCAACTATTAGAATTCCATCTTTTTTTAAAACTTTAGGTATAGTTGACACATAGTATCTTACTAGTTTCAGGTTTACATCATAATGATTCAATATTTTTATATATTTCAAAATGATCTCCACAATAAGTCTGGTTACCATCTGTCACCATACAAAGTTATTTTATTATTGACTATATTCCCTATGCTGTATGTCATATCCCCATGACTTACAGCATACCTGGATGTTTGTATCTCTTAATCCCCTTTACCTATTTCCCTCACCTCCCAACTCCTCCCTGCTCTTGTAACCAACAGTTTGTTTCCTGTATCTATGAGTCTGTTTCTGCTTTGTTTTGTTTTTTAGATTCTACATATAAGTGAAATCATAAGGTATTTGTCTTTCTCTGTCTTGGTTTATTTCACTTAACATAACACCCTCTAGGTCCATCTATGTTATCCCGAATGGTAAGATTTCATTCTTTTTTATGTCTGAGTAATTTTCCATGGTATATATATATATACCACATCTTCTTTATCCAGTCATCTATCAACAGATAGAAGTCCATCCTTTAAATGAAAAGATATCAACTTTTCCCCAAACTCTTCCCAAAATGATCTCTGCTTAACAAGATTTTCCTTTATTAGTATGATTGGGGTACAAGCAGCTTAAAGGATTAAGAAGAGACAAAGAGGGAGAGGATTAGCACAGTGACACCTTGGAAATCAGGAGGCCCCTAGATCCTAACAAGAATCGTAACACTGGGGGCGCCTGAGTGACTCAGTCGTTAAGCGCCTGCCTTCGGCTCAGGGCGTGATCCCGGCGTTATGGGATCGAGCCCCACATCAGGCTCCTCCGCTATGAGCCTGCTTCTTCCTCTCCCACTCCCCCTGCTTATGTTCCCTCTCTCGCTGGCTGTCTCTATCTCTGTCAAATAAATAAATAAAATCTTAAAAAAAAAAAAAAAAAAAGAATCGTAACACTGAATCATATCCACTCTTAATTTTTTTCACAGTCACAAATTCTCTGAAAGTTTGATGATAACTAGAAACCTCTCCCCAAAACAATGCATATATGCATATATATACACATTTTCCCATGTAACTTTGGGAGTGGAAGAAAGGTTCCTATAGATCAGTAAGTGAACTACCACACAAAAATCCTTTCTCTAAACTTTTGAGAAAGAAACTAAAAAAACAGGTTTATGTATCAGAGCCTGCTGAAGGTTTTATGACCTTGAGGTGAGAGGACTGTTATTATCCCAAATAACGATAGCCTGACACCAACTGGTCAGAAAGAAGGGAGACATAACAGTGAGAGGTAAGGAAATAAACTTAGGGAAAGGAGTAAACAAAGGAAAATGTGAATAAGGGAGAAGGCTTATTTAGAGATTCTAGGAAATTCAAGGAAAATGAAAGTAGTTTAGAAGAAATGAAAATGAGGGGCACCTGGGTGGCTCAGTCAATTAAGTGTCTGACTTCGGTTGAGGGCATGATCCCAGGGTCCTGGGATGGAGGGAGCCTTCTCTCTCTCCCTCTGCCCCTCCCCCTGCTCTCTCTCTCTTTCTCTCTCAATAAATAAAATCTTTTAAAAAAATGAAAATGAGGGGCGCCTGGGTGGCACAGCGGTTAAGCGTCTGCCTTCGGCTCAGGGCGTGATCCCAGCGTTCTGGGATCGAGCCCCACATCAGGCTCCTCTGCTATGAGCCTGCTTCTTCCTCTCCCACTCCCCCTGCTTGTGTTCCCTCTCTCGCTGGCTGTCTCTGTCTCTGTCAAATAAATAAATAAAATCTTTAAAAAAAATAAAATAAAAATAAAAAAATAAAAAATAAAAAAATAAAAAAATGAAAATGAAAGCATTAAAGACTGGTGGGCTGGAGGCTTTCCATTTTCTGAGGGACTTCGCACAGTTCTGTTACAATTTACTCACCAATATTGGCAGGAAAGGGTACTTCATGTACAGCTGGGTCCAGATTAATCACATAAGGTGGAGAGCCTTGGCTATGCAGGTGTCCAGTAAGCCTCTGCAGAGTTATGAGAAGAGGAAGGGAGTGACACAAAGAGGTAATGATAAGGGGCCAAGATTCCTTTATCAATCACACCTAAAGACTTCTGCCACTTACATTTCCCTCTACCTGAAATATTCGTCCCCAATATTCACCTCCAACATTCAACTCTCATAAATGCTATCTTTTCTTTATCACCCATCTAACAGAGTCTGCCCTATTCTCGATCACTTATTTACTTGATTTGTGTGAGGTTTTTTTTCTATCACTCCCATTAAAATATTAGCTCCAAAAAGCGGGAACCTCGTCAAATTCAATAGCTGTATCTCCAGTGCTTGAAACATAAGAACTGCGCAGGAAATAATTCTTCAGTAATCTACACCAAAAGCCTGTGTGCTAGCACTGTATTAATTGCCAGTGATATGTAAGCCTCTGCCTTCGAGGAGTTGGCAATTTTACCGGTAAGATAATTCCAGAACAACGTGGTAAGGTGTACCAAATATGAACTGCGGGTGCGAAGAAGAGTCCAAAAAGGCCAGCTTAGGAAGGAACCGGAGTTGCTGGCAAGTTCCTTAAAGCCACACGCGGGTCCCCTCCAACTCCCCTGAGAGACCTCGCTCCCGTTCTCCCTGGCCTTCCGCCCACCACTTGACAACCTCTCGCGCGCACCTACTACGCCCGCGCCGTGTACGTCACCTGCACAAAGGTGGTTTTCCCAGATCCCGCCATTCCCAACACCAACAGACAAACTGGGGGCCGAGGACCCCCCGAAGCCTGCAACTCAGCTGCCTCCGCGGGGGCCGCCATCTTTCTCCTGGCTCCGCCCACTCTACCATAGAGACGCCTCGTGCCTAGAGAGGCTTCGATGACGCTAGAGGCGGAGAGAGAGGCTAGAACCCAACTAGCGCTAAAGGGGAAGGGGAAGGCGAAGGGGCGGGCCGAGCGCCAGAGCATCCTAGCCTCCCGGCCAACTAGCGACGGTGGCGGGGAAATGGAGGGCTAGAGAGGACTAGGAAAAGGGGCACTCACCGTGGTAGGGGAGGGGCAAAGCGCTGGTCCCCAGAAGGGCGAGACGAGATGGGGTCCCCGACGCAGGGCCCCCACGGGTCGAAAATGAGGAGAGTGCGTTTCTCTTTCGGCCCCCAAGGAGCGGGAGAACCGGCTGCTGGGGCTTATTCGGCAGCCGACGAGCTTCAGCAGCTCAGGGCTAGACGGGCTGGGACTGGGGCGGAGTGCGACCCCGGGGGTTGCTGGGCAGCGTCGGGACCCGTGGAGCACGGGACGGAGAAATTACGAAAACTTTCCGCAAGGGGACGCTATTCCCAAGTGTCGCAGGCCCCTGACACCGGCGCTCCCTCCTTGGCAGTGACCGTCAGTGAACCACGCCGTGACCTTGGAGATAAACGCTTGGATTCCTGGAGCAAGTAGGTACTCAAGGGGCGCTTCCCTCCACGGAAGTGTCCTCGGATACCGGAAAGGTCGTGGAAAAGCCGGGAAATTTATGGCTACTCTCGACCACCCCGGCTGTTCCTGTGGCCCTTTGTAGCTACTGTAGTGTTCAGTAAATCTTAAAATCTAGGTTTTACACTCACACTCTACCACCTGCTGGCAGTGTAACTCGTGGCCAAGTCATTTAAATTCTCCGAACCTGTTTTCTCCTCTTTAAAATAGAGGTAATACCTCACAGGGTTGTAGTGAATGCGTACTGTAAATTGTAAACTACACTGTTTCATCTTTACCCCTAGCTGTATTCCCTGGTGCCTTGCATAGTGGCAGAACAGTAATAGGTTCTCAAAAATAGTTTCTCGTATGAATTAAAGTACAATTATGCATTTTGTATTTACTAAATTTTCACTAAGAATTGATGGGGGAATGTCTCACTTGTTCTTCCCTCAGGTTTGCTAAGGACTCTAGGAGTTCCCCTCCACCGTATCTTAGTTTAATAAATGATTTTTTCAAGCCAGAGAAGCTAAGAAACTCAGAGATGAGGTTTAAAGAAAAGTCAATGATGGAAATGACGAAGCTGACCAACCAAATAAAACAAGCTCAAATCCAGCAAGAATTGCTAATGGAGGAGACCAGGCAGCTATACAATGAAAAGTTCCTTGTCCAGACTGAAAACAAATTCTTCCTGGAATACCTAACCAACAAAACTGAGGAGTATGGAAGGCAGACTGAAAAGCTGTGGAACAACTATTTACAAAAAAACGAGGAGATTGAACGAAGGAGGCAAAAATCAGCCTCCAAATACGCGAAACAAACTTCAGAGTTTAAACGGGAGCTCCTGCAGAAGGAAAAGATCCAATTCAATTTAAAGCAGCAGTTGCAGGCACTGAGGAATGTTTCACTATTAAAGGAGAAACAGGAGAGAGAAATGCAGATATTACAGGAGAAGAAAAAGAAAACCCAAGCTGAGACAGATGTAAAGAAACAGGAAGTCAGGGTCCAGTTACTCCAGGAAAAGGCATTCCTGGAGAAACAACTGAGTGAGCCAGACATGAGGCAGCTGGGAAAGAGAAAAAGAAAGGAGCTTGACAGGAAGGCCCAGGCCTTGGAGCTGGAAGCAAAGCAGTATACTTTTGAGTTCTACCGCAGCATCAGGAGAGAGAACCGGGAGTTACAGAAGAAATTACTGCAGCAAACTCAGCAATGCCAGGAGTTGCAGGCTATTAAAAGCCAGTTAAAAAATCAGAAGCAGCAGCTGCAGCAGGAACAGTGGTATGTGCAGTGCTTAATCCAGGGGAGGCAACGATTGCAAAGAAGGCATAATTGGTGCCCAAGACAGGATGCTCCAAGGACCACAATAACACCTCTTCTGAGTACCAAACCAAGGATTAATCCAAAGCAATTCCTGAAATAACACTGATTAAATAAGGACTGGAACCAGTATTCTCACGTGCTATATACCCCCGGTTAGGAAGGCTTTGGGATCTCAGACTGCTATGGTAAAACATCCATCATGATGTGTTAGGGTGAAAGATTAGGTGCGTTTTTCCAGCAGTACTGCTAGATACTTGTGCCACCAGCTTCCCTTAATTAGGTTTTCCCTTAATTAGATCTTGTTAATAAATGGGATGTTACTCAAATCTCCAGATAACCTAATACCATTTCCCAAACACCGGTACATTAAACTAGCTCAAGAAAACCACCTTGAGGTAGTGAAAGGAAAACAGTTCTGTGATTTACTTCATCTAGCTAAGCTAGATTTCTAAGAATAGCATTTCAGATTGACTTGATATAGTACCTTCTGTTCTGTAAACAACCAGTTATCTTTATGCCTCTTGGCCAGTGCACAGAAAGGCAAAGTGCTTTTTAACTCTTTTCCAAGTCTGTACCAGTGACCAGGCGGCTCCTTCTATAGTTTTGTCAAGAGTGAAAAAGTAATCTAAACAGCACGTTCAATAAGAGCTAGGCTGGAGGAGGGGGGCAGAGCACTGCGTAGAACGACCTTTTGTCTGAAGCTCAGCCCCTACCGTTTTAGCTTTGAGTAGATTGAGATAAAGGGAATGTCTATTAGGTCAACTCTTACTTTTGAAAATCTTGTCTGTGAAGAAATACTTCTAGCATTAATGAGGTCACTGCTTATTTCAGGAAAATATATGAAAAAAGCATTTTAAATATTGGGACTTGAAAGAGTCTTGTGCCATCTATTTCCCTAACAACATTCTAAATTCTAAGACAACAAGATTAATGTTAGATATAATAAGTACTTCCGTTTTAGGTCACTTTCTACGTTTCCTTACTATGTGCTCACTTGACAGTACATGAAATGCCTTTTGTAATTAATATGTGCCTTATATTTACGTCTATTTTAAAGAGCTGGAAATAATATTTTTAATTAGTATAGACTTTTAGGGTAGTTTTTAAAAATTTTTTTGCACTTAATGATATACTGATGGTTGGACTAGTTATTTATTTGCACGCTGAATCCTAGTACAGGAATATAATACCATATTTTAACATCACTCCTCTATGGGAAAATAAAATCAACTTTATGCTTTCCAGAAATTGTCAGTGATGAAAAACTTCAAAATAATTTTCCTGAATTTTCAGCTTTATTCCTGTGTAAATGAATTCCTTTAAAACTGTGGAGTAAAAATTTTTTTCTCCCTCAATGCCTTTAACTTCTAGCTTTAACAATGTTTTTGTTTAATGTGTAGTTTGTTATTAAAAATAAAACCTTAGATTATAATGTATCTGTTGGTTTTTATCATCACTCTTCTTACTGCTGCTTCTGTATGTCTTATTCATACTAGTGTGCACATAATAAAACTGCAACTTCAATACAGAAAGTAGAATTTTAGATATTATGTAGATACCTTAACCTGAATACTTCAGTTCTTGAGCTGAAAATACAGAAAGACTGAACTTGAAAAACATGGTAACCAAGACATATTTGAAGCCCTATTCTCTGTGGATGGAAAAATGCAAAAAAGCATAGGAAAATATATGCTAAGTCTGATAAGGAGTTGGAAAGTAGGAGGGATTTAAATTCTTATTACTCTGCTGTTAATTTCCCTCCTGCCTTCGCTGTCCCAATTATCTAATTGGGGAATGGATAACTTCCGTCCCATACATTTATTTTTAATTCCTATCATCCCAGATAATGAATCTGGTGTATTGCTTTATGTCTGTCCCTTTCAGAGTGAGGACTCAAAGGGCTTGAAGACTTTAGAGGGTGAATCATCTGATAAAGGTACTTTGAAATCCATACCTGCAAGTGAGCAGTAGATTGCCCAACGAGTATCTCAACCTACTTTTAGTCTGCTTTGCTACAAAGAAAAATTAAACAGGGTGATGTTATAGAGAGTGCATTTAAATGGAAAAGACCTCCAAGGTAAAATTTAGGTTAAGACCTAAATGATACAATGAAGTCTACCTTGCAAAAGCCAGGGAAGAAGCCATTCCGGGCAATGGGAATAATGAAGGTAAAGGTCCTAAGATGGGAATGAGGCTTAGTAGGTTCCAGGAACTAAAAGGTCAATGTAGCTAAAGTGTAGTTGGGGAATGGTCAGAGAACAGAGGTGGAATAGAGGGAGAAGAAGCTAAATGGGATAGCAGTGGGAGCAGAAGGCCTTATGGGACAAAGAGGAAGCGAGTTTAAGTGCACTGGGAAACCAGCAGGCTTTTAGCAGGTGAATGAGGTCTGATTTACAATTTTAAAAACTCAATACAGCTGTTACGTGGCATGTATCCAAGCCAGTAAAAATCAGAAGGAAACAATCAGGAAAGGATTATGGTCTAGCCAAGAGGTGATGATGGTTCTGACTGGAGTGGCTGAAATAGAAGTGAATAGAAAGAACAGCAGACTAAAGGGTTATGGGAAAATGAAAGGTTAAGAATGAAACACAAGTAAAATTTCTAAAGTGCTCCCTTTTAAGAAGGAGGTGAGCAGAATAATTTGTGAGAACTGATTTTTAAAAAGAAGTATTTCAGACAAACAATATAGAAGACCAGAACAAACTCACTATCCACCTTAAGAAATAACTTACAAATTCACTTGTAGTCCCTCTGAACCCCAGAAGGACTGTCCTAAATTTGGTGTTTATCATTCCTGCATATGCATAACAATCAAGCATGATTAAATTAAACTATAAATATATACTAAATACAAATACTTGTATGTAATATATAGCATAGAAATATATATTTTTACATATCCATAAACAATACAGAGCATTGTTTTTGCTTCTTTTTAAACCTTAAATGGCACACTTCATGTATACTGTAACTTGCTTTTCCCAGACATTATATTTGGGATGTCTCCATGACACAAGAAGCCCTAGTTAATTTTATAGCTGTATAGTATTCCACTGTAGGACTCTATCACAACTTACTCCCTTCTCCTAATGGATAGTTAGATTAGTATTAGAGTAGGCTAACAAAGAAATCCAAGAATGTATAATGCCTCAAATCACAGGTATTTAGTTCTCTTCAGTAGTCTCAGACAGATGTTCCTGGTTGGCAGTTAGTCCTTCGTGGCGTGATTCAGGGCATCAACTATTTTCCATTTTGTGCTCTGCCACCTCCGTAAGTCACTCTATTATCTGCATCTGGCCCGAGGAAGGAGAAAACAAGCACAGAGCTACACTCACTTGCTTAAAAGTTCTAGCCTGGATGTGACACATATCACTTCCACTCACATTCTACTGCAGAGAAGTTACTTGGCTACCCCTTCACTCTAGGGGCAGGGGTTAGATGGTGGATGTTTAACATAGTCTAACCATTCATCCTATAATCCTGTAACTCTGCAAGGTGAGAGCAGATTTTGGTGGACAGCTAGTAGTCTCTGCTACGTGTTGTAAACCATACCACAATATCATCCTTTGTCTCCTGGTACACCTGGGCAAGAGGATTTTTCTCTGTATGTACCCAGGAGTAAAACTGCTAAGTCTTAGGGCATATTTTCAGCTTGACTAGATACTGCCGAATCATTTCCAAAGTGACTGTACCAATTTACATTCCACACCATGCATGCATGCATTCCACAACCTGCCTTTATTCAATATTGTCAAATTTATATTATTCTAATGAATTTGGTTTAAAAATTTAAAAACTCAGTAGTATGATTATGATACTCTCTACTGAGTCCTCCTGAGACCTGGCCTCAGGAAGGAAAAAAAAAATTCTTAAGATTTTATTTATTACTTGAGAGAGAGAAAGAGAGCCCGAGCAGGGGGAGGGGCAGAGGGACAAGCAGACTCCCCACTGAGCAAGGAGCCAGATGTGGGGCTCAATCCCAGGACCCTGAGATCACGACCTGAGCCGAAGTCAGATGCTTAACCGATTGAGACACCCAGGTGCCCCAGAAAGGAAAAATTAATTAAAGTGCCTGCAAGGGCCCTGGATGAGACTGGACAAGTTTCCTATACTAATTCACTTTAATCTGAAACAAGTTACTCATTTTAACCAGAAGATTTCAGGGGCCAAAAAACTACCAAGACCCTGCATTTGGTACTTATTTCAAACCCACTCCCATGTCTAGCCATTTTCTTACCCCCATACACTGTGTCAGCAAGGAGTCAAGCAGCAGATCGGAGTCAATGAACAACTGGAAACATCATTCTAACCGACAGTCATTTATTTCTTTTGTCATTGCCCAGCATTCCCCGAGTCTTACTCACCAGAAATTAATATAGCTTCTTCATTTCTCCTCCCTGACAATCCTCATCTACCGAAAGGGTTTTAAGGGTGCAAATGCCAATGAAAACGTAGAGTGGACACACCACGTCCTTGACTTGTTTCAAAACTGTCTATTCGGGCAATATCCAAATCTCATTTCAATGCTCCCTTGTTGGAAAGTGGTCTTCACAAAAGCCCACATTTTAAAGCTCTGTGGAGCAGCACAGAATACAGAGTTCAAGAGTAGTAACAGCCTCTCAGAATTTGAAAAGGTAGTATTTATCCATATCGGGATTCAGGGTCCTTGCTTTTTATGTGGCATATGCCACGAAAAATGGCAAGAATATATAAGACCAGTATTTGTGGCAAAGGGGAAGAGAATCTAGAAACACAACAACAGAGCTGCCAGAGAAAGCCAGCCTCGAAGAAAAGTAGCCCACTAGACATTTTTTTATCAGGTAGGCATGAGGTACAGAAAAGGAATTTGTCTTTCCAACACCAGATAAATATCTACATCTGGTGTCAAAGTCTCAAGATATAAAGAGGATAGAACTCCACATATAAAAGAGGACAGAGGACAATATTCTCAGAAAACTCCAAGAGACAAAGAGGTTGGCTAGAGGGAGGAATAAAGACTTAGCACAGTGTAGACTAACAAGTGAGGTCAAGTCCAGGGGAGAAGGAATGTGTACCTTGGCTACCAATCTTAGTGGCATTACCAGGAACACTAGGATTCTGTGTCAAAACATCAAGTGCAATGTGGTATTTCTCAATTCTTAAAACCGGGGGAGAAAACAAGCTTCCAGAGGGCACTGATCATAGCAACTGATGAGGCCTCAAGCCCCAAGAAAGTCGAGGCAGTATTTATTGCTTCTTCTACTTCCTTCTTTCCAATCATTTTCATGTTTGGGACATGTTAATATTTGGGCTGCTTTTCATGCTTGTGGGTCTAGTCAGTCAGTCACTGTTACTTGGGACAAACAAAACATTTCCCAGTAAAACCAGTGTAGAGAGGTTCTGGCTTTTTCACCCTAAATCCATTTTCTTACTTTCAATCCTAAAACCATATTGAGAGAACAAACAGCCTCCATAAAATCTGTTTCCCAAGGAGACAGGATACGCTTAGTACATGAGTGACAACAGTTCTAGCTTCTAGGATTGTTTTATCACAAATACAAAATGATAAGTCAGTATGATTTTAAAAAATTAATTTGGAATTGTTTTATAAGCGAGATGATGGAATGACTACTTAATCAGTGGAGAGTCCAAGAACATTCTATAGCCCAGGAAGGACAAGGACAACCAAACAGGTTTCTCAGTTTTGTACAGGGCAAGAGGGGCCCATAGTTGGCCTTTAAAGGGAGCTCTTTGGGCAAGATAAGAGAAAAACAAGAGGACTCCAATGAGGAACAGCAGGAAAACCTACCCAAAAGGGGACTGGGGTGGGCTGGGTGGGTCGAAGTGAATAAATAGGGAGAACAGTAAAATTTACACAGGAGGAAGGAGCTGAGAAAGTCACAGCCTGACACAAACAGCTGCAAGAGTACATTTCCCCTCACTCAGCCCCTGTGACTCAGTCCTCCCAGCACAGGTCCCCGTGACAACAGCATCACGTGTGCTCTCCTAGGAGCTTTCACACTGCCTGCCTACTTCCTTCCTCGTTTATGATTCGTCTTTGGGGACTTTACTTTCTGGAACTGTGCTGGCACCGGCTCCTGCTCCGGTTCCTTACAGGAGGTCGACACTAGCAACTCCTCGGTACTCCTCCTCTGATCCTTCCCTACTCTAAGACTCAGCTCTGCCTCCGGAAGCTCGATGCCAGGCTGCTGCAGCCTTCGCAGAGACCTTCTGCTCCTGTGCTGCTGCCTCCGCTTTTCTTCTTCTTGCTGCCGCTGCTTTATCTTCATTAGCTTTTCAAAGCTTTTGGTTGTTGTTGGGTTTACAACGAACCAATCCTACAGAGGCAAAATGGAAAAATCATCCAGTCAATACACAGCAGAGAGCACAAAGAATGGGTGTGGGAAGAAATTCTTTTCTTTTTTGAAAGATTTATGTATTTATTTGAGAGAGAAAGAGAGAGAGAGAAAGAGAGCACAAGGAGGGGGCAGGGCAGAGGGCAAGAGAGAATCCCAAGCAGACCCCCTGCCAAGCGTGGAGCCCAACACGGGGCTCGATCCCATGACCCCAAGATTATGACCTGAGCTGAAATCAAGAGTCCGACGCTCAACCGACTGAGGCACCCAGGCGCCCCAGGTGTGGGAAGAATTTCTAAAAGGCATGGTTAGGGCAGAACGCAGGAAGAAGGAACCATAGCTTATAACTCTGTACTTTAAACTGGAGAAATTCAATGCAGAGTAGTCACTACAAGCATTTACTGTTTAAGACATGATTTGGGATACTTCAGTAACGGATCTACGAAGTCTGTTCACTTACCATCATCCCACTCATTGATCTCCTTTATAAAAATCTCATGACCTTTAAAGCATTGGGCCATAGGAGACTTTTATTTCATGACAGTATAGTGGTTAAGGGCATGAACTTTGCAGCCAGACCATCTAGGTGCAAATCCCCACTGTTTCTAGCTCTGTGACCATGGGGAAATTACTTAACCTTTCTGAGACTCAGTTTAAAAAATTAAGAGTTGAAGAACATGGAATCCAATTGTGAAACATTCTTGCGAAAGGAAGGAAGGAAGGAAGGAAGGAAGGGAGGAAGGAGAAACAGAGAGAGAGAGAGAGAAAGAAAGAAAGAAAGAAAGAAAGAAAGAAAGAAAGAAAGGAAGGAAAGAAATGAATTTCAATTGAAATCAAGTGATCTGATCAGTCTTCTAGGTCTAACTACCAATTTATAGGAAACACCCTGAGACAGGACCACCATCACAGAAATGCAATCAGCAAAATTCAAAATGTGTGTAAACATATATGACAAATGACTGCTTCTTCAGAGGAAAGGGAAACTTCTAGACATGAAGTGTTCAATGAGATAGTCACTAGCCACATGTGGCTAATAAGCTCTTGAAAAATGGCTAATCCAAATTGAGATATGTTTTTAATATAAAAAATTCACATAAAAAATACACATTAAATTGCAAAGACAGTATGAAAAAATGTAAACTCATTAATAATTTTGTATTGACTACATGTTCAAAAGATTTTAGGTATACTGGATTAAATAAGATATATTATCAACATTAATTTCACCTGTTTTCTTTATATTTTTAAAATGTGGTTAACTGAAAAATCTTAAATTACATACATGACTCACATAACATTTCTATCGGACAGCACTCTAGATTAAAACATACAGTATACGGACCTTTTTTTTTTCTTGCTCCTGATTTGAACAAGCCAACACTGAAAAAAATTATGAGGCAATCAGGGAAATTTAAATAGTTTAAATAATGACTGGGTATATGACGATATTCAGGAACCATTGCTAATTTTTTAGATGTAATGATGGTTGTGGTTATACATTTTTAAAAGTCTTTATATTTTAGACACACATATCAAAAGAAGCAGTGACAGTTAACATGGTATGTGAAATTTGCTTTAAAATAAGCCTTTAAGGGACAAGAAAAGAGGGTACGATTATAAAGGAAAACAAGACTGGCCATATACTGATGTCTGTTAAGGCTATTCATTATACTATTCTGTCCACTTTCATGTATTTGAAAATGTCTGTTAAAAAAAAAAGTAGTATAAGAAAATGTGAGGCTGAGAGGGAAGAACAGAGTAAAAATGTTTTACGACCACATATAATTCGTAAATACAGGCACAAATCATTGAACTAATGCTTGAGGAACAAGCCCCAAACCAAGTGAAATTTGTTGGCTCCAAATTTTTAAGAAGAAACTGGAGAAATAGGTGAACTACATAAAGGCCAGATTTTGTCAGATTAGTTATCTTTTAAATAATTCCTGAGGTATAAAAAGGTATGCTATTATTATAAAAAAGATACGACTGCCTTCCAGAAGAAATCTCAGATATGGAAAGGGATTCCCAGGCTGAAACCTGTTAAACAACAGGGACCATATCTGATGACACTAAGGACAGCCCACATTGTTAAGAATGGGAGGGCACAGAACAGCTAAAGG
The DNA here is from genome assembly GCF_017311325.1 of Ursus maritimus. Classification (NCBI taxonomy): domain Eukaryota; kingdom Metazoa; phylum Chordata; class Mammalia; order Carnivora; family Ursidae; genus Ursus; species Ursus maritimus. The sequence goes on along the minus strand of NW_024426774.1, from coordinate 21,278,742 downwards.
CACTTGCTCTCTTTCCTTATCAGGCAACAACAGTTTCTGCAGTAAGATATTCCAAGAGAATGCACACTCTACTCCTTTAGCTTTTGCAATACAGGTATTTAATTATACAGGAAACAATTTCTCTGTTCGCTGGTATTACTAAAAACTTGTCCTATGAGAAAACTCTTGACTTTCCTTAAAGCACTTTCATACAGAATTCTTTAATTCTGAAAATTTACAAACCTTAAGAAAAGTGACAAGAGTTTAATGAACCCTAGATTTACTATGGTCAACTTCTCTTCCCTGTCTTCCTTCTTTTCGTCCTTTTGCTGAACCATCCGCAAGTTATCTGCGGACTTATTTCATCCCTAAAAACTTCGGCACAGATCTGCCTAAGAACAGGGGCATGAACATTGACTCATTACTATTACTTAACAGAGTCAGTATACCAATTTCTCCAGTTGTCTTGCTAATGTCCTTTATAGTTGCTTCTTTGCAGTATTTGAAACATTAAAAACAGGTTGCTCAAAGACATTAGAATAGGAGAAAAGAGAAGGATAGAGATGGCTATACAAGAATTCCAAAGGTGTACACTCAGCCTGGTGCCCAAGTGCCTGATTTAACTGGATTTTTAAAAGAATCAGAAGGGCTCAGGGATGTTCACACTTACAGTGAGCTCAAATGCTTTCACAGAAAAATATAATTATGCATCTAATTTTACAAAGTATTTTAACTCCATCTCTGGTAACCACTTCCAAGTTACTTTCCTTGACAGTCCTAGCCCATAAAAACGCACAAAATCCACCTGTCTTAGGGCATATGTATGCGTTCCAGAGGATTACAAAAACATGGTGGGAAAGTAGGGACCTCACCTCAGCATGGACAGAGTTGATATGATACTTGACACCACTCTCTGACACAAATTCTTTTTGACACAGAAGACACTTGTATTTTCCAGCCACAAAGTTTCCCTGTTTTCAAGAGAGAAAGAAAAGGGAATTATTGGTAAATTCAGGAATACATACCTGGGTCATGTGTGGGGATCGTTAGAGATGAAAAAAGGGGATTTTACTTCAGCAAAGGTAAGAAGGAAGAAAATCCAAAACAGCAATATATTTAGGAAAACCAGATCAGGCAGGCTATCACCCCTATAAATCTATCCTACTATAATTCTATACATAATACCCCCACTCGCTTAACACAACCTGAAGTTCTCCTTATATTATAGAACACGTCACACTGTTCTATCTTCCCTTGTTTCTGTCACTTCACTTCCAGGTTCTCTTGGTTCCTCTTCCCAAATGATCAAACTCCTGAAGTTCACCAGAGGCACCAATGTAGATAATTCTTCCCACTATAATCCGCTGCTCCAAAGAGTGCCTTCGATATCCAAAATTAGAGAAGTATTATCCATAATACCTAGTTGAAGGACTCAGACACTAAGATCATGACGACAAACTCCCTAGCATTCCTGGACAGGTCTGGTTTGGATGCCTACACTCCCATGCTGCCTTGAACTGAGACTTCTCTCCCCTCCTGAAGCTCTGAGTATCCGTGGTGCTCATTTTGTGTGAAAGATATTTCTGAATGGAATTGAAAAATGGCAGCAGTCCCCATAGCTGTGGGTTGTAGGGCACCTGGGTCAACACAGAAAAGATTCAGTGAGGTGAACAGCTGTCTGCCTGACACCCACGGATAGAGCCTACTTCTCATCCCGAGGCCAGTATAATTCACATGGGATTAGAGGGTCTTCATCAATCCAGATAAGCACATGTAAATTGATTCTAGAAAGTTTAAGGCCCAATAAGACAGGGCAGGCCCAAGGCAGGAGAGGTTCAGGTGAAAGAAGTTAAATCCTTGGTAGAGACTCAGAATTAATAAAATTGTTCTCCAAATTCTTTAATTGATAGGATTTAAGGCTATGTTGGCTTTTTCTGTATCTTGGACATAACCTGGCATCACATCCAGTAACAGACCAAGAATCCTTAGGACATAAAAAACTAAACCAGCCTCTGAAGGTAACAGCAAACAGGACAACTAGCTGTTCACCTAAACTGAATTCTCTTCCATCAGACTGTTTTAGAGGTCATGTTAAGATAAATTGTTCGGAAAGTTACAAACCAAGGTACAAGAGCCCAGGTGAGCTTTAAGGCCTGATACACTACTGTAGACAGCCTCACAACCCTGAAAAAGAGAAGAAGAAATAACGTGAAGACTGTACCAAACCGCATCCTTCTCTTAGCCATCTGGCCGTTTACCAGCCCTACAGTTGAAGGAAGCAGCCCAATAAACCGCATTGCACACCAAACAGCAAAAGATTTCACACACAAGCCATAAAAGCAAAAAAAGAAAACCAAGGAAAGGTTTAAAAAAAAAAAAAAAAAGGTGAACAAGCTGTTTAGAAAAGCTTAAGATATTCTCTTCCCTGGTACTTTTTCTCTGGCACTTAGAGAAACAGCAAATTGCAGAGTCAGATTTTTTTTTTTTAATCTGCCTTTTCCAGTACAAATGTGTCTCCTATTTCTTATGTATCATCTGCTCCTTCCCCAAGTACTGCATATACAGCTGTGGTAGATTAAAGATGGCTTCCCGGTGAGAAGTGGAGTCCGCTTACCCTCCCTTTGAAACTGAGTGAACCCTGTGATTCCTTTGACCAATAGAATGCCATGGAAATCATGCTGAACAAATTCTGAAGCTAGGCCTTAAGAGATCTGCAGCTTACATCTTCATGTTCTTGGGACACTCAGAAGTCGGTTGCCACGGACCCTGCTGGTAACTCACTACACCCTGATGGAGAGAGGCCGTGTGGACGGCTGAGCTCCCAGCTGAATCAGCTGCACAGAAGCCAGGCTGGACATTCAGGTCCCATCTGAGCCTGCAGCTAAATAAAACCCACGAGTGATCCTAGCTGAGGCCACGTACAACAGGAGAATGTTCTCTGACCCCTGGCAGAATTACTGATTTACAGAATTCTGAACAAATAAAATCATTGATGTTTTAAGCCACTGAGGTTCAGGTACTTTGTCATGACGGAATAAATAACTGAAACAGCAGTTTGATAAACATTTACTGAATAAATGAATGAGAAAGAACCACCTGGTTAGGGCACTGAATGCGATGATATTTCTTGATATCTGACTTCCATTTGTGTAGGACTTCCTGGCTGAAGGTAGGTAGCCCAGGGCGAGTATATTTTAACTACAAGACAAGAAACACTTTATTGGAGGAATCCAACTTCCAACCAAAATTCCCCAAAAGTTTCACACCCAACTATTCAGGTTATGTAATTCTGGAGTTCGACAAGCATACTTGGCAAAAATTGTAGTATGTAAGACCTTTAAATACAAATTTACCTGAAACTGGTAAGTGTAATTGTCTATTGTTTAATCTTAGGATCGTTTGATTTTTAACAGAGGGCAGGAGACTTTCAGATATAGCACTTCATTTATAGTTTGAAAAAGCTAGTGACAGAGCATGTATACAGTTAAGACATTTTTTCCAAAAAAGACAGGGCTACGAATATGTACTATATATAAAATATACTTAATATACATATACTTACAGGGTACACATATACACACACATATATAATACATTCAACAGAAACATATGTAGATGGGGAAAAGACTAGAAGGCTATAAATGAATATGTTAACAGCAGTCATTTCTGGGTGGTGGAATTTGGAGTAGTTTTAATGTTTTTCCCTGCTCCTCTGCATTTCTCCTTTTTCTTCAAAGGTGTCATGTTAATTTTTGTTTTGTTTTTACGATTTTACTTATTCATTTGAGAGGGAGACAGAGAGAGCGACAGAGAAAGCAAGAGAGAGCACAAGCAGGGGGAGAGAAAGAGGGAGAGGGAGAAGCAGGCTCCCTGGGATCACGACGTTAGCAGAAGGCAGATGCTTAACGACTGAGCCACCCAGGTGCCCCGGCCCCAATTTTTGGTATTTTAAAAATTCAAACAAAAACACTGAGGTTCAACCTGAAACAAAGATGTGAGAGAACTCTGGGGATGGAACACATGATCTTTCCTTCTACCGCCCAAGCAGAATTAACTATCCCTCACACTTGCCTTCATGTGCTTTGACACTAGTCTCTTCTTACAACCGCAACCGTAGTTTCCAGAAAAGAGACAGCTAGCACCTGGAGAGACAGTTCTTACAAAGTCCACCACCGGTAAAACCTATATTTCCAGTGAGTAAACAATCCTCCTGCTTGAAAAATGTAAGTATCTGAAACAGATACTGAGACAGAAAAACAGAACCAAAACCCATAGAGGTAAGGGGAAGTAAGGAAGGCACTCCAAAGAAATTCTGGCAAATCTATAAAAGGAACCAGAGCACAGAGCTGGCTTTATTTATAAGCACCTCCTCTCCTCCGCAGCTCGTGTATATGGGTCCATTTAAAATCCTTTTATAGTGAGAGCACAATATTACACAAACTATTCATCTGATAAACTATCATATTTATGCAGCTATAAAAAAAGAAGTGAAAATAATCTCAATGAACACATATGGAATGATTTGCAGGATATACTTTTAAATGAAATAAAGCAAATGACAAAAAATTACCTATGTAAAAAAGAAAAGAATATAAGAAAATATGCATTATCTGGTCATCCTTCCCATAAAACTATAGGAAGGATAAACCAGAAACTGAGTGTGGTTATCTTTGCAGGGAGCAGGGTGGGAATAGGATGGAAATAAAAGGGTACTAGGAACAGGACAGCTGAGAAGAGAGCAGTGGCCCTTCTCTAAGAAGACCTTTTATACAGGTCTGACTTTTAGAACTATGGTAATGTTTTACATACCCCAAAGATAAAGGACTAGTTTCAATGAAATAGGATGTAGGGGGAACCTAAAATGTATTAAGAGTAACATATGAACCTAATGATTACAAATGAGAAACCTAACGAAGGGGGGATAATATAAGTAACTGTAAAACAGTACTTTGATTATATAGTATAAAGCCAAAGATGAAAAGAACTATAACAAATGCTGTTCTCCAGGTAGTAAATCTGTTTTTACAGGGGTAGGGGTTAACAACTGTCCAACTATGCTATACTAGGACTAAGCAAATAAATATATTGTACACAATGAGAATCAGGTCCCTCACTGTTGGAGAAAGGAGTCACGAATATGCACATAGGAAGGCAAGAATGAAACTTGTAGTGTTGGATTGGAATTGAGGGTATCATGGCCTTAAAAATGTATACAGATAGACAGAGAAATGAACACACGCGAGAGGGAGCCTGGGTGGCGCAGTCAGTTACGCGTCCGACTCTTTTTTTTTTTTTTAAGATTTTATTTATTCATTTGACAGAGAGAGAGACAGCAAGAGAGCGAACACAAGCAGGGGGATTGGGAGAGGGAGAAGCAGGCTTCCTGCTGAGCAGGGAGCCCAATGTGCGGCTTGATCCCAGCACGCTGGGATCATGTCCTAAGCCAAAGGCTGACACTTAACGACTGAGCCACCCAGGCTCCCCTAAACATCTGACTCTTTTCAGCTCAGGTCATGATCTCAGGGTCCTGGGATCAAAGCCCACGTTGGGCTCTCCACTCAGCACAGAGTCTGCTTGTCCCTCTCCCTCTGCTCCTCCCCTCACCGCCCCCCCACAAGCTCACTTTCTCTCTCGAATGGATAAATGAAATCTTAAAAAAAGAAAAAAAAAAGAAAAAGAAATGAACACAGAGTATCTGTATGCACCCATGAATATACATATATATGTATATGCATATACATATGCACCAATGGTGTATATACACACACACACACATACATATACATATATACATACACATATACATATACATACATATATCCTAGCTCTATCCACCAAGAGGGCCCAGAAGCAATGACACCCCAGC